>NC_081160.1:15158546-15168546 GCF_012432095.1 Onychostoma macrolepis
TTGGTCCGGGAAAATGCAATAAAATGCATTTATTTGAAATTCATCGTAAGAATGTGTTTTTTTAATAACTATTATTTGTCTTGCATTGGACTAAATGCTTCTTTTTGTCTCCCAAAGCTCAGCAGGAAACCATGGATGACACATATTTCACTCACCACTTTTTTTCTTTAATAAATATTTTATGTTTTATGGTCCTCAAAAAATGTAGTGTTTTTCCAGATAATCTGAAAGAATAATCCTACCTCATCAATTTAGAAAAAACTCTCCCCCATAAGACTCATTTTTAAATAAATATCCATATTAAAATATACTCTATTGAAAATGGATGTATTGAAAGTATCCAGGTTCATTTTTTCCTCATGGGATTTAATGGTATGTCGCATGGTTTCAAAACATCCTTCTCCTCAGTATGGGAACGCACTTTTGTTTATGGCCCCTGATTTCAATTCCATTTTTGTTGGAAAATCACACAACAAATGATCTGCTTCCCTCTATTATTCTCCAAATCATCCGTATTTTCTTCCCTGAAACATTTTGTCTTCTGGGCCGTTTTCCCTAAGCAGTTAAATAAAGAAACAATATGGCTGCCCAATAAGAGCTGTAATCTTTTGGCTGTCTTCCAGACTTTGGCTGGCTGGTGCTTGTTATTCCTCCGTTTACGCCGTGAAGGAAAAAGTGAGTTTGAGTGATCTCAGACATTGGTGGGGGACGGAGGCGTGATGCCGTTGGTTATACAGGCAACAAACTCTGTTCCGCTGGGAGGAAGAGGAGGTAGTGGAGGAGGATGGAGTACTGAAGTCACACATGTGACTGTTAACCTCTTTATCTGTGATTTTAAAACCTTTCATTCTTGATCTGCGTGTTCTCCCAAAATGGCTGTTCCTATTAGAGCACATCAAAGTGCAGTTCCTTGCACAACGAGTTGACGTCAGGGGTTATGTGAGCCCGAAAGAGCCAGCAAAAAGGAAAAAACTGAAATTCAGAGGTCATCCAAGCACTGAATGCAGGCGTTTTTGTCAGTACTCCATCCTCCTCCACTGATACTGTACGAAGGTTTGGGGTCAGCAAGAATTTGTTACATACTCACTAAGGCTGCATTTACACTGCCATTCAAAATTTTGGGATCAGAAAGATTTGTAATGCTTTTTTTTAAAGACGTTTGTTTTGCTCATCAGGCTGTATCTATTTGATCAAAAATACAGAAAAAAAATGTAATATTGCATTTTAAAATAAGTTTTCTACTTTAATATACTTTAAAATTTGAATTTTCAGCATCAGTCTTCAGTGTCACATGATTCTTCAGAAATCACTCTAATATGCTGATTTATTATCAATGTTGGAAACAGTTAACAGTTAAATTTTTTTATATATATTTAATTTTTATATATAAATGCGTTTTTTTTTTTTTTATTCATCAAAGAATCAAAGAAAACAATATCATGGGTTCCAAAAATCTTAAGCAGAACAACAGTTTTCACACTGATAATAAATCAGCATATTAGAACGATTTCTGAAGGATCATGTTACACTGAAGACTGGAGCAATGGCTGATGAAAATTTAGCACTGCATTGCAGAAATACATTTTATTTTAAAGTATATTAAAATCCAATATCCAACATGTGGATACCAATAGTAGAAACTGCAATAACATTTCACAATATTACTGTTTTTTTCTGTATTTTTGATCAAATAAATACAGCCTTGATGAGCATAAGAGACGTTAATATACATTGAAAATCTTACTGATTCCAAACTTTTGAACGGCAGTGTATTTGATCAAAAAGTAAATAAGTAATACTGTGAAATATAAAATCATTTAAAATAACTGTTTTCTGTTTTAATATGCTTTAAAATGAATTTTGTGATGGCAAAGCTGAATTTTCAGCAGCCAATACTCCAGTCTTCAATATCTCATGATCCTTCAGAAATCATTTGATATGCTAATTTGGTACTTAAGAAACTTTTATTTCTTATTATCAATGCTGAAAACAGTTGTACTGCTTAACATTTTTGTGGACATATTTGATGAGCTGAAAGTTCAAAAGTGCATTTAATTTAAATTAAAAATATTTGTGAAATAATCGTCTTGCTGACCTCAAGGTTTTGAATGATATTGAAAGAAAGAAAGAAAGAAAATTTGAGAAGACCTGGAATAGTGCACAGGTCCATTTTGGCATTTATTTATTTATTTGTTTGTTTATGGTGCTTTTTGGTCATTTTGGAGCCCCGTCCTTGTTTGCTTTCATTATGTGGAAATGAGTGACCAGAATTTTCTTCAAAGCTTTTGTGTTCTACGCAAGAAAGTGAGTCCAATTTAAAATAAGCAGCCAAAATCTGTCTTTACATAACACTCTGTTTACCTGAATACATACATCTGACGAGAGGAATCTCTCTCTCTCTCACACACACACACACACGCTATAATAGTTTCTAAATGTTTCTCTGATCATTATCGCAGTGTGGTTGTGTGTTTTGTTCTGTTGGAGCTGAAATGTGAGTGGTGTGTGTCCCTGTGGACAGAGAGAGAAAGAGAGACCTGCAGGAGAACTTAACCTCAAGCTTTCTCACGGGAGATTACATCCTCAGGAAAAGAGTTTGTGCGTTTACATGTGTCACTCTGGGCGGTTGAGGAATGTGAGCATTTTTTTGTTTCAAAAAGTTTCGCAATCAAAAAGACAACTTCAGGTTTTGTTGACTATATATTCAGGGTCAGGGTTTGTGACCTTGATGACAGTCAGGCACATTTATGAATATGACGACAAATCTCCATTGGCCTCGTGGGAAGTGTCCATTGGGTTATTTATGTGTTGGGGTAAGATTAGTCGTGTGTATTTATTATTTATTTATTTATTCATTTATTACATTAAAATATGCATGTAAATTCCCTTTGTATTTTCATCCAAATCCTCTTTTGGGAGGCTGATAAATGTGCCGTGCAGGAGACACATGTAGTTTACTAATGTGTAGGCTAAATTTATATTTATAGTGAAAATTAATGTGCAAAAACAAATTTAAAGTTGGGGAAAATGAACTGAATTTTTTTTATTCAGAGGGAGCTGAGACATAAATATCACCAAACAAATAAAAGTGATATTTTTATAATGAGTTAATACTGTTTAGGTTCACTTAAATAAAGTTCTAATATTTTTAATGTTCTGCAGTTGTTAATAAATGATAAATAAAATATCTAATAATTTAGGCCTGACTTTAAATCATGGCTATAATTACTCATTACTTATAAATTAAAATCAATCAATCAATCAATCAATCAATTTAATAGAAGTGTCAGTATCAGTATTGGCATTTATTAAGTGCTAAATAATAATAACAAATATTATTTCCACGCTAATTTAGAGATTAAATTTGGAAATTTAAAATATATTATGATTACAAATTTGCTCAAATTAGTAACAATGACTTTCTCTCTCTTTTTAGTTGGATCAGCTTATTTCACTTCAATAAGATGCACAGCGTAGTTATTTTTTTTAATCAATTATCACAATAGTTTTATGTGACACAGTTTAAATGAAATGCAATGTAAAGTTTCCTCATTGAATCTTCTTTTTCTTTGAGACTCATTGGAGTCTGGCTTTACTGTCTCAGTCTGCTCATCTTTAGCGGCTGATGGGTAAATGCAATCATCCCATGGTCCTTTGGTTTCTCTTGGCAGGAGAGACATAAGCATAGCTGTAGGGACCTTTGTCTGCACGGTCAGCACCACACACACACACACACACACACACACACACACACACACTCACTCACCCTCATGGGCCCTTCATCTACTAGATTTGGTTGCTGATTACCTCTGAGCTCGAGAGAAACATTCTTCATTCCTCCTCCCCTGTGATCTTGCTGCCTTTTGGCATGTCTGTGTTTAAAGTTGACCTTCAGCTGGAAGGTGCACATCTTATTAAAGCTCAACCTAAACATAAATGTCGATCTAACGACCTGCGGTGAATTAGACCAGACAAGTCTTGTGACCATTCGAAACGTAAACTGCACCTTGAACCTTTCGGCCATCATTTCAATGTATGTGCCAAGAGGGTCATGTTTAACATTCATCACCAATGGCTGAACTGTATCATTAGGTGCTGTTATCTTCACACAGTGCTTGTGTTTTTCTCCTCATTATTCCATGATCTCTTTCTGTGTTGTGTTTCAAGGTCATGGCTCGGAGCGTGTGCCTGTTCCGATTCTATGGTACAAACATATCACTGCTTGTTTCTGTGGTAACAGCCCCGCTGACCTCCTCGAATGTGGGCCAATTAGAGGAGTCTCTGACATAAGAGGGCACTACCGTGTGAAGCCTTTTTGCTTTCTGAAAGTGATTAAGAGAATAAATCTTCCCATTTACGGAGAGAGAGAGAAGATTATAGAGACAGTAGAGGCTATTAAAGAGGACAGATGGGTAGAAGGAGTCTTGGAAATGAGAAGAAAGTATATTATAGTCTAAAGCTTACAGTATTCTTTACATGTTGTACTTTTTGCTCATTACCAATATAATCATAATTGTAGTAATCCATAAATTCAATACTCTATCTTTTATTTTTTATTTTTTAGAAACTACTTCTACTAATACATATTATAATTAAGTAATGATTATGTAATATAACTATCTTATGCTCATCAAAGCTGCATTTATTTGATTAAAAATACAATAAAAACAGTAATGTTGAAAAATATTATTACAACAGTGTATACAACTCAAAATGTGTTTTGTTTTAATATATTTAAAAAAGTAATTTATTTCTGTAATGTTTCAATGATTAATAAGATATAAATATGTTTACGCATACACATACACACACACGTTTGTTTTTGTGAAAAGTGGGGACATCCCATAGGCGTAATGGTTTTTATACTGTACAAACTGTATTTTCTATCGCCCTACACCAATCCTACACCTAACCCTACCCCTTACAGGAAACTTTGTGCATTTTTACTTTCTGTATGATTTACAAGCTTTTGTACCCATGGGGACCTCAATTTTGGTCCTCACCGTGACACGAGTTCCTATGAGTCTGTGTGTATTCAGGTTTAAGTCCCCACCAGGATATATAAACCTGTACACGTACACACACACACACAATATATATATATATATATATATATATATATATATATATATATATATATATATATATATATATATATATATATATATATATATAATATAATGTGTGTAACTAAAACACAATTTTCTCTGTACTTCATTTATTATCTGTTTTGGCTCTTTAGATGGTTTCATAATAGCTGACCCTTATCATTTATCAATGATAGAACTGCAATACATAAACACTGGTTTCATTTTCAATTGTGCAGAGTTGTTGCTAAAGGTTTTTATCATAACTGGCTCGCACATAGTCATATGGGATGCTTTGAGCTCTTACATACTTGTGGCATGGATTTGAAATGACTTCACAGAGTTCTTTGTAAAAGCCTGTATACATTCCAGTGATATGATTTAAACACTGAAACGCTATCTTTATGCAGAATAATGAGGTAGAATGTGTGTTTATTTATGATGTTCATGCCATGTTTTGTATTATTTGCAGGTCCATTGTCTCGGAGCCCTTGTGAACTTTTGCCAGTTGGGGTGGGTCACCCGGTTCAGGCCATGTTAAAAAGTTTCACTGCCCTATCAGGCTGTGCTAGCCGAGGAACCACCAGCCTCCCTCAGGAGGTGCACATCGTCAACCTACGAAGAGGCAATGCACAAGGAGACAGAGAGAAACCAGCAGAGGTGAGATTCATTCACTACTAGACCTTTACCACCACCTCTAATGCAGCAAAGGGTTCTTATTGTGCACTGCAAAGCCTTGTTATACGCATCCAATAGTTCGTCTCAGTCGTGTTATAATTAAGCATTAGAACATGAAGTGGATGCCAAACCAAGAATAGTAGCATGACCTCAGATGTTCTCATGCTTTCATGCTGCAGTTTTGCAAAGTACATAAAAAAGTAAATCAGAGAAACCCAAAAACATAATTATAAAAGTTTCAGTATCTAATGTCTCTTGTGCATTTACTTATGCGTTTATTTAAATTAATAAAACAGTAATGAAAAAAATTTTTTTTTTTTTATTATAATCAATGTTGAAAATGGTTGTCTGCTTAATATTTTGTGGAAACCCCAAAACATAATTATAAAAGTTTCAGTATCTAAAGTCTCTTGTGCATTTACTTATGCATTTTATTTAAATTAATAAAACAGTAATGAAAGTTTTTTTTTTTTTTTTTTTTTATTATAATCAATGTTGAAAATGGTTGTCTGCTTAATATTTTGTGTAAACAGTGATACCTTTTTTTTTTTTTGAAGTTGTTTCTGCTAAATTTGCTAAATTCATAATGTATACAATTTCAGTGATTTTCACAGCTTTAAAATGTACAAGATTTGGTTCCCAGTAAAGAGTTCATTTGTAAAAACCGATAAAACCATTTTTGAACAGAAGCCGGTAAGTCCATTTTAGCGAATCAGCATGCTGTATTCAGGTCAGGTGACAAGACTAGCTGAGAGGAGTTTCGTCAAAGCTGACTAAAAGTGATCGAGGATGTATAATTTCGACGAACTTGATGAACCTGTGATATCTTCTTCAGGGTGTAAAAGGAAAATAAAAGCTGAAACGTTTTCACGGAGCCTTTCAAAAGCAGCTCGTTACAATGATGAGGGAAAAGTTCCGTGTATTGCATGTAATCATATGATTACAACAACAACAACGTTTGTATATACAGTCATGGCAAAAAATATCGGCACCCTTGGTAAATATGGTCAAAGAAGGCTGTGAAAATTAATCTGCATTGTTAATCCTTTTGATCTTTGATTTAAATAATTCACAAAAATCTAACCTTTCATTGGATAATAAGAATTTAAAATGGGGGGGAATATCATATTGAAATAAATGTTTTTCTCTAATACACATTGGCCATAATTAACGGCACCCTTTTATTAAATACTTTTTGAAACCTCCGCTCTAAATTTTCTCCTATAATGCCTGATGAGGTTAGAGAACACCTGACAAGAGATCAGAGACCATTCCTTCATCCAGAATCACTCCAGACCCTTTAGATTCCCAGCTCCATGTTGGTGCTTCTTTTCTTGAGTTCACCACTCATTTTCTATAGCGTTCAGATCAGAGGACTGGAATGACAATAGCAGAAGGTTGGTTTTGTGCTCAGTGACCCATTTTTGTGTTGTTTTTGAGGTTTGTGTTTGGATCATTGTACGGTTGGAAGATCCAAACATGGCCCATTATAAGAGTCAGTCACTTATTGATTTTTTTTTTTTATCTGTTGGTATTTGATAGAATCCATGATGCCATGTGTCTTAACAAAATGTCCAGGACCTCCAGCAGAAATATAGGCCCACAACATCAAAAATACAGCAGTATATTTCATTGTACACATGGGGTACTTTTTATCCCTGTGTGCACCAAACCCATCTTGAGTGTTTGCTGCTAAAAAGCTAATTTTTTAGTTTCATCTGACCATAGAAGCCAGTCCCATTTGAAGTTCCAGTCGTGTCTGATAACTGAATATGCTGGAGTTTGTTTTTGGATGAGCTAGGAGAATTTTTCTTGAAAACCTCCCAAACAACATGTGGTGATGATTGATGTTTGACAATTTTTTTAAGGTTTTCTGACGCTGAGACTCAACTATTTTCTGCAATTCTCCAGCTGTGGTCCTTGGAGAGTCTTTAGCCACTCAAACTCTCCTTCTCACTGTGCATTAGGACGATATAGACACACGTCCTCTTCCAGGCAGTTTTGTAACATTTTATGTTGATTGGAAATTCTTAATTATTGCCCTGATGGTGGAAATGGGAATTTTCACTGCTCTAGCTATTTTTTTCTTAAAGCCACTTCACTAATTTGTGAAGCTCAATTATCTTTTGCTGCACATCAGATATATTCTTTGGTTTTTCTCATTGTGATGGATGATTAAGGGAATTTGGGCTTTGTTTTCCCTCCTATTTATATTTCTGTGAAACAGGAAGCCATGGCTGGATAATTTCATGTTCATAATCACCCTGGAGTGCTCAAAATTGTGAATATGAATGGGAATATACTTCAGAGATATTTTACTCATAAGAATTTCTAGGGGTGCCAATAATTGTGTCCAACGTGTATTTGAGAAAAACATTTATTTCATAATGATATTTACCCCCATTTTAAATTCTTATTATCCAATGAAAGGTTAGATTTTTGTGAATTTTTAAATAAAAGATCAAAAGGATTAACAATGCAGATTACTTTTCACAGCCTTCTTTGATCATATTTACCAAGGGTGCTGATATTTTTGGCCATGGCTGTATGTATTTATTTATTAATTTTATTAATTAATTTTTTAATGGGTGGCTTGACAAAATTTGAACCATTTTAAAAGTACTATAACCTTAGCAGTTGTTTCCTTCAGTATTTCCATGCAGCCTTAAACACAGACCAGAAAAAATGTTGTTTGACAAAATGGATGTTGAGGACTTCATGTGAGCACTATTTTAGATTGTTCAAATAGCAATTTTACTGTTGTGAAACATCAAACCACTAAAACCTGGAAACGAAGAGTTGTATAAATGGCTTCTTGGCAGAGCCGTTTCTTGCAGGTTTCACTTGCAATGATGAAGTGGGTTTAAACATACTTTGATTTTGATCTTGGCTGAGGTGTGGTGAGTTGGCTGGGTTGTGAAGTTGTTAGTTCTCTTGTTAGTTGGTGGGGGTGTTGTAGAAACAGCGTGGGGTGCGTCCACAGGGTTAGAGTAGGTTAGTTACAATTGATGTTGTAATTGCTGGAAGGACTATTTGGCCGAGAGCACTGCTGACTCTAGATGTTCACAACGAGATGGTACAATCTTGTGTTTGTGTTATCATTCCTGTAATTACAGCCTTTTCTTCAAGCACATGCACAAAAACACACTCTGGTTCACAAAATAATGAGATAAGATTCTGATATGAACCTTTTCTACCCAGTGTGTACGTTTTTCTAGTCTTATTAGAAACCATGCAGTGGATATGGAAAGAAAATATGTACTTGGAGAAAGACTGGCCTTCAAGTTTTCAGCCCTCACATATCCCAAGAAAAACACCATTGGGCCTCAGGAAAGTTGGGGTAAGTTTTGGAGGCTCTGTCTGGACTTTTGTGAGCGAAAAGGGAGTAAGGAAGAGGGAGTGAGAAGGGCCAGAAGAAGAAAGAAAGACAGTACGAGTGCAAATGGGCGCAGTTGTCGGGCACTATCAGCCACGCGGATCGAGAAAGGCTCTTTCTCCTTTCTGAACTCTGTGTGGCTTGGACTCACAGCTCTATTGAAATACAATATCGGTCCCTGCTGACACAGACAATGACGGCTTTAGACCGCCTCGCTTTCACTGTCTTGTGTTTTTTGCATCAGGGAGCAAGTATCACTCAACTGGGTCGGCGCAGACAAAAAGCTCTCTTCTTCGCCCCTGCCAGGGTTCAAAGCCCCCTCGGATTTTACTCTGTGGCGCTCCATTAGACTGCCGCTCATATCCATACCGTGTACTGTGTGCCCTCATGCATTGTAATCAGGATCGCTGCGAGTGGTTGTTGTTCCCTCCACCCTGACAGACAGGAAGCAGAAGAAAAGCGCACTGGCCAAAGCACAGGAGCGGAGCGCTGTAAACATCCGTGCCAGAGAGATCAGATTGTTGTTGGTGGCTTCAGTGTGTGAAACAAAAGCCTGAGGAATGCTATCTGACATATCTCAGAGGGGTAAGCAACACACACAGAGAGAGAGAGTTTTTGTTTTTGTTTTGCAAAAAAAGATTGAAGTGTTTGATTAAAAAACACAAATGCTTTTATAGGCAAGGCAAGTTTATTTATATAGCACATTTCATACACAGTCGTAATTCAAAGTGCTTTACATAAAAGGAAGTGAAATAGTCATTAAACATAATAATAATAATCACAGCAATAAAAACAAGGAATTAAAAAAAT
The DNA here is from genome assembly GCF_012432095.1 of Onychostoma macrolepis. Lineage (NCBI taxonomy): Eukaryota > Metazoa > Chordata > Actinopteri > Cypriniformes > Cyprinidae > Onychostoma > Onychostoma macrolepis. The sequence goes on from NC_081160.1 coordinate 15,168,498, forward strand.
AATAATAATAATCACAACAATAAAAACAAGGAATTTAAAAACAAACATT
>NC_081160.1:17008546-17048546 GCF_012432095.1 Onychostoma macrolepis
CAGCTGCACCGTGACTTTGATCTTCCTCTGAACTCTGGGTAATCAAGCTTCCTCACATTCCCTTCAAGTGCTTGCAAGGAGAAAGACAGATTGCCACATTAGCATACAAGGCTAAGAAGACACCTGCAGCCGTAAAAAGGACACTCGGTGTTTTAGCTGGTGATAGAAAGAGGAAGGAGCGAGCAGATAAGAGGAAGGACAGCTGAGACGTGTTCACACGCATTTAGAAACATGAGCGTTGTATGCTTATTACCACGGCCGGACAGGCCTTCTCGATTTATGTGGATTAAACGCCGTTCCTCTTGTCCTAGTTGTGATTGATGAAGTGTTTCGTAGCACTATCTCTCTCGTTTTCCAGAACCTTCAACTTTCCTTTGGGCCGCTGTCTGTTGACTACCAAATAAGAATGTATTGCCTGTATCCACCCTTTTGTAGTCCTCTTAGTCACAGCAGGTATTGCCTTGACTCTGGGCAAGGGTTTTGTCTTTTGGAAAAGTGTTTTATTAAATTTGAAGGCTTTAAGTTGTAATTTGGACTGCAGTCATTATCAGTACTAGTCAGTAGGGCTTCATGATATTAGAAAAAAAACTGACATTGCGACACCAAATTTGGGTGTTTATACTTGGATATACTCTTTTCAAGAACCAACACAAACCTTTTTAAGTAACCTTCAAGCTAAAACGATAAATCATTGAACTCTTATTTTGACTGTCTGCTGCAAGTAAAAATAAGTGCTTCCGGTTTCAGAGTGAAGTTCACGAATGCAATGTCTCAAAACAGCTCGATTGACAGTGAATAAATTGAGCTGTTAAACTATATGTGTATAAATGCTCTGTATGAAATGGGGGTGGGAATCATTTGGAACCTCACGATTTGATTCATATCGATTCTTGGGATCTCAATTCGACTAAAAATTGATTCCTGAATTCAATTCACGATTTTTCATCAATTTTTTTTGTGCACACTGGACATAAAACGCACCAGTATTTTGATACAAAAACACACCAGTCTGTAGTATGGGTAGTTCTGACTCAATAAATCAGTGTTTCATATTAACTATTAACTACCTAATAAATCTAAAATATTTAACATTTCCCATAATAACAAAAGATCATTAATTAATATAATATTTTGCACCTTTACTAAAAATGGGGTAGGATGTATTTGTTTTTCCTCCTCCATTGTTTGTTGCTGTTTTGTTCTGACAACATCATGTTGTTGTTGTTGTTGTTATTATTATTATTATTATATTAACTAGAAAATCATTTTTTTAAATTTGTGAATCGATTCAAATGCTAGAAGACTGAAGACATATGTGAGTCGACCCCCACCTCCACCCCTATATTTTAAATAAATCACAGCCTGCGAAATTTGACAGTCACACGCAAGGATGTATCGTCATAACGATTTCGCTATATCATGCAGCCCTACTAGTCGGTTACTTTATCTAGATTTGTTTTTATATTTTTTTAGTGCCAGTGGTTTGATTTTTGAATGCAAGAATGTAACTTAAATGGCCCTTGACAAATGTTTGTAATCAGTAATCCAAAAATAAGTATAATTATATAAAGCTTCCAATTAAGAACCATTAGGTCAGATCAACTTGTTATTCTGACAACCTACTGACTTGATTTAAAAATATGTAGTTTTGCACATCCCTAACAACGGATAAGTGCTTTTCTACACTTGGTTGAACATATGTGTTGAAGCTGTGCAAAACTCTCTGACCTGCTATAATTAGCTCTTGAGGTGCAGCAAGATAATGAAACAACTTTATGAAATAGGCCTATATATGGCAATATCACAGACATACAGAATACAAAAATCTAATTTGCAAATTGTTTTGCATTAAGAATATCTAAAAAAAATTTATTTGCTTCTCAGGAATGTTTAGAAAAAAATACTGATTAAAAAAAGGTTTTGTTGCAGTTCATTCCAGGCTCTCTTTTCTTCACCGTCGTAGTGTGTGCTTCTTTGTAGTTGGAGTCTCAGACATCCATGGCATGTTATGAAAAAAAAAAACTATTAAAAGCAGAGTTTGTTAGCACAATCTTAGGAGTGATGGTCTTCTGGCTGTTGTGATTCATCCATCTCAGATTTTTTGGATGCACGTGATGTTCCTTGGAAAGGCAGTGACATTTGCAAATTATTAAGATCTTGTATTAGTCATCAAGTAATATTAGCTTTTCTATGGCTGATCTAGAGGACAGTATAATATAAAAAGTCCATATAAAAGCATAATTGATAAAAATGGTGGAAGTTTATTTATTTATATGCTGATTGAGTTATTTTTTTTATAACATGTCATTTTGTTCTGTATTTTAGTTTTGTTTTCCATTACAAATACTCAAACATTCTTAAAACAAGATACATTTGCTTCTCAAGTAAATTTGGACAAAAATACTGATTAAGAAACTGGGGAATATTTATTTATTTAACAAATATGATATCTGTAATTGCATGTAGCCTATGTAAGTTTGTATAAAAAATGAAATACAGGATATTTGCACTTTGTGGTTAGTCGACCAAGCAGGCATGACTAATGGCAGATGCTGACCATAATGTATTGCTTGAAGTATCAGTCTGTCACTATATTGTATCAGCATAGAATCACATCACATTTTAGAAAGGGATACATCATGAAAATATGCAAAAAATGATCAAAATCCCACAGTTATGTGCTCAGTTGTGGGTTGGGCCGGCCAGCTCTCCTCTGAGGGAGTGCAGGGCCAGAGTTAATTAGGCATCTTTAATCACCTGAAGTCACTCTCTCTGACACCGTTTAACCCCCTTGTAAATGGGTTATTATTACTTCTAAAATCCCCTCTGTGGATTCAGGCATGAAAGGGCTATTTTAGCTCTGCTAAGTGAAACCCTGTCGAAATGCACAAGAACCTGTCCCCCCTCTAGCAATAAAGAAATACCAGCCTCCTCTGTTCTAACCATCATTTGATTTGTGTGGAATTAGTAAAGTCTTCTGTTTTTTATAAACAATTCTCAAGATTAGACATTCAGGGCCTGAATATGTTTTAATTACATTTTGCTATCTTTATGATTATAATATCATGGAGCTCTGCTCTTTACGGGAGGCAATCAGTGAGATTAATTTCACGATTTGAGGAATACATGCTGTGTTTACTCGTCTACGAATGTAAGATTTTGTGGCTTTTAAATTAAGCTCTGCACGGCGATGCTGTATGGCTGGAAACATCTGCACATGAGTGACCAGAAGCCAATTATGTGTTAATGTGTTGACTGCTTTATAGGGCCAAATCTGGTCTTGTCTTGCTGTACCTTATTAACCAAACTCTCAGCTACAGCTTATCAGCAGAAAAATGAGTCAACATTCTCAGAAAACACTCTGCTCTTTTAAACAGGATGCTGTATTTTTCCCAAATGGCTGATAATTATAATAATCATCACACTAGACGGAAACAGGTTTACTCACAGGTCTAATAACGATCCCTGTCAGAAAATGAAGCACTGTTTTGTTCAGGAAAATGGGCTTTTGATGTGAAATAGATACACAGTTTTTAGGCTTTCGAGTGTGGCAGTACCGCTTCGCTGATGTGGATGGAGCACTTGAGGCTCTCGGGCATTATGACAGTCTGGGGTTGTACGTTTAATATAGGCCTTCACATGTGTAACTGATCATGTCTGTGCACTCATTCGGAACCACTATATGCACTTCAGTGTGCTTATGTTTTGTGAGACTCCGTGTGCATGCGCTTGGGTGAGTATTGATCTGTATTAAGGTTGATCTCTTGCTTACAGAAGGCTGTTGTGGCACAGGAGGATGTTCTCACAAGATGATAAAGGAATACAGGTGATTTGCTTTTGGTCTATTAAAAGCTATAGAAATAGGCTTCCTGGGTGCTCCAATTGATTGAGCGCCACCCTGATTTCCATGTTTGGTCAGTCCCTGCAGTCTGTTCTGTGGAAGAGCGGAGAACAGCCATTCTATTCCATTGCTCAGTGTGCAAATAAAACAAAACAGTGATTCCATGCTGACATATCTAAAAGGGATAGTTTATCACTTACTCGCCTTCATTTCACAAACAGAAAAGTGGACTCTAACAAGAAAATGACTCTAAATCTAAATGTGTTTCCAATAATTATAATTATAATAAGGCACCAGCATTCCCACAACCCTACACGCGATTTGGCGGACGAATGGATGGATAAATAGATAAATAAATATTGTTCGTTTTATATAATTCATAAATTTATTTACTTTTTCACTTTTTTAAAATGTTATTTATTTATTTATTTTTTGCATTGGGACAATGTCAGTGCAATTAAGTAACAAAGTGGATGCTAGTTTAAACTGTCAAGTGCCAGGAAGCACAAAAAACAGTTAAAAGTAAGAAAAAATTATTTAAAGATTATTTAAAGTTGTAAATGAAATGATTGTTGGATTGTTTTATCATTAGAGATTACTGGAGTATTCAGCCTTTACTTCAAAATGTTACATTTAATTTAATGTATTACGTGCCATTTTATTGTAATTATTTGTCAGGCATAAGTGGACATATGCCTGATGAAAGTCAGTGGACCGAAACATTACTTGTGACAATAAACTATTTAGCAAGTATTGATAGTGTACGGGATTGCGTCTTTTTGTATGAACGTGTTGGATGGCCTTCTCTAGCAACGCGGAGACTTCAACACTGGTATATTTTTATATATAAGGCTATCTTAGGTCTACTTCCATCCTATCTTCTGACCTACATCAGTGTAAATAATATCGGGACTTACAATCTTCGTTCCCAGGATTTTTTCCTTTTGTCTGTTCCAAAGGTTAGAACTGAGCTTGGAAAAAAGGCGTTTAAGTATTCTGCTCCCTCTACATGGAACAGAAATCCATGAAACTCAATAAGTTGGTCTCTTTGGTCGCTTTTAAAAGGATGTTAACTGACTTGGAGGCAGCCACATCTGGCTGTAGATGTTTTGCCTGATGTGTTAAGGATTGTGGTTGACTTTAAAGAGTTTGTTATTTCAGTTGTTTTATGTTATTATTATTTTTGTGTATTTTATGTTTGTATGTATGTATGGTTGTACTGCTGCCTGTCTTGGCCAGGACACTCTTGAAAAAGAGATTTTTAATCTCAATGAGTCTCATCCTGGTTAAATAAATGTAAAATAAAATAAAAATAATTTTTTTTTTTTATAATTTTGATTCGGCAGTGTTGTTGGACTATTTTCCCATGCACCTATCGTTTTTCTTAGGTGTGCTGAGTTTGTGTTGATTGATTTTGTCATTATTTGTGAAATTGAATTGCAGCTGTGAAAATAATAATATAATTAAGTAAATAATATACACATTTTTTCAGTCTAGTGTTCTGAAGCTTTTTGCATGGATCAGACAGAGATTTTCTCAGTAAAGACGTACATTTTTAAAGACAACATTTGTATTCATTGAACATTCATGTATTTATGTACATTTACTCTACATATTGTGTGGTATGCGTTGGTAAAATGGGTGTATTACAACAAATATTATGTTTGTGTTTGTGTGGGTCAGTGGCATAATGCTGTCTGAGGGTCTTGTGGTTCTGTGTTTGTTGTCCTCCCTGTAGACATTTGAGAGTACTTTTAGATACTGTGGTTTGTTTTATTCTTAGAGACCATTGTGAGTGTGCTTGCCCCCCTCTTAAATAACTCCCAGCGATTACCATTGTTATTCTGCAAATGGTACGAACCACAGGCTTGGCTTCTATGTGCCTCTGGCCAGTGAAAAAGAGTGGCATTCCAGACCAAAAAAGCAAGCCGAATCAAATTTTGCCCCCAATCTTTCGCCTATTTTTATTTCCATATTTGGAAATGTTTACCTCCTCATGACTCCACAGTGCAGCAGGAAGAAGCACTATGAGTCATTTTAACAGCATAAGGGCCTGGCTGTGGGTTCTCCTCACTGAGGGCTTCTCTAGTCCATAGACACACGGGATGCTGTAAGTATCCTCTTCTCTTCTATTCTATTCTATATAAGTTGTGGCTGTGTTTGGACATGTTAACCTTGCTGCAATACTGTGGCACATTGCTCTACCCTTTTATAATCGCAGTTGTGCTCTTCACAGCTAAAGTATAGCTTAAAACGAATAATATATAGGCAGTTATAGACAGGCTGCTGTTTATGGCCTTCATATTCTTGAGTGAATTGGGAGCCACCTGACATTTTCCTGGAGGTTTTGAATTGCACGTGTATTTATTCATTCATACAATTATTTAAAGTTGTACAGCTGATATAGAGTGGTACAATTAATGTAAAGTGGCTTGTACTTTGCACGACTTGTGTGTCCGGGCTTTATTTTAATCTGTGAGTTTAAAGAACAACCTTCAGTATGTTTAGAAACACTTCCTCAGTCTGTATACATATATATGTCCTTCCTATTCTGTCGACCAAGGCTGGATTTTCATTGAAATGGAAAATAAGGCATTTCATTGTGATGTGTGCTCTTTATTTTGCTCAGAGATGGCTTTGCATGTCATAGGTATGTGACTCTTTTCTTTGTTTGGTAATATTTGCTGAGGAGATATATTTGTGGTTACTCATGGTGTGAAGAACTACTGACGAGTATGTTGAGCTGTATTGCCTTTAAAGGGAAACTAAAAAGCACAGATATGTGGCTGTGGGACAGTTTATTTGCATTAAGCAGGAATGAATTTGTTCAGGCAGGGCAGTGTGTTTCTTTAACCACATTCTTTAGGTCACTATTCTATTAGGGACTCAAACTCAGGCTTCCCGGGGACTGATAGCCAGGTGCCGTTTTCCGGCAGGGTCCAGTGGAGCAGAACAAATAAAGGTGTTTTTACAATCGTGAATTTGAACTAAATACAGTTATTATGCATGGACAGAGCTTTTTTTCTGAGTTGGGCGTCTCATCTCCCTCATGCCTAACATACTGCTCTGCGTGTTTAGTGGAGTAATGACGCATGAGATTGTAATTCCTTCCTTGAGAGCTGCATTTTTCTCCTTGAACATTAAGCAGGTACCCATTACCTATTAAGAGACCAGGAACATCACTATCTGGTTTTAAAGTATTGGTTAGAAGTAAAATAAAATTAATATTTTTTATATGTTGTATGTAATACACACACACACACACACACACACACACACACACACACACACACATAAGTAGCACGGGTAGCCTATATTTGTAGCAATAGCCAAAAATACATTGTATGGGTCAAAATTATAGATTTTCGTACAAAAATCATTAGGATATTAAGTAAAGATCATGTTCCATGAAGATATTTTGTAAATTTCCTACTGTAAATATATTAAAACTTAATTTTTGATTAGTAATATGCATTGCTAAGGACTTCATTTGGCTTTTCTTTTTTTTTCATCAGCTTTAAAGGCAATTTTCTCAATATTTAGATTTTTTTGCACCCTCAGATTCCAGATTTTCAAATAGTTGTATCTCGGACAAATATTGTCCTATCCTAACTAACACATCAATGGAAAGCTTATTTATTCAGCTTTCGGATGCTGTATAAATCTCAATTTCGAAAAATTGACCCTTATGACTGGTTTTGTGGTCCAGGGTCTCATATAAAAACAAAACAAAACAAAAAAAACATTTAGGCAGTTTATTATCATTATTATTTTCATTTTGCAAGGAGCTGTCTGGGGTTTTCCAACCCGTTTTTTTTTTTTCAAAAACTGTTAAATTCTGGATGTTAGAAGGGTTTTTCAATTCTTTTCCATGCAGGGACGAGAATATATTGTGCCAAAATGTTGGATTATCTTTGTTTGGTCATGGTATTTGTAAAAAAAACAAAATGAAGCATAGCTTAGAGTCACCACATCTGAAATAGTACGTACAGAGTCTTACCAGTTTTACGTCTTAACCCTCTGGGATTTTACCTGAAGTTGGTGAAGTAGATCTACCTGTACTTGTTTAATAGGAATGTCTTTTGTCTAAGTACACTGCATCCCACCACCTTTATTCTTGACCGCTAGTAAACCAACAGTTTATCTGTTTACACCTTCACATTCCTCTGCTACCACACCATAGCAGTGGCAGGGAAAGGTAGACCTTAATGGGATTTTCCATAGCCGTGAGGTGCGATATACTCGACTTTAATGATAGAACGGTGTGATAATCTCATTACTTTTCGCTCAACAGTACTGAAGGGCCTTCATATCCAGTGCTGGTTGGCTTCAGGCAAAGTTTACTGTAAACTCTTCAACACTTGTCTTAATTCAGTTTGGAGCCAGTGCAAACGGCAGCTGGAGCACTTAGCATCAGTCAAAACATTTTACTATTCATGAATCATCGCTCTGTTTTATGTGAACTAACAAAGTATTTGTTAACTTTTGTTTTATTTATTCATCCCCCAAATGTGTGATGATTCATCTTGTTAGGTGATAGTTAACACTTGAATTTTGTTTTCAATTAATCAGAGGGCAGTAACAAGTGCTTCCATTAAATGACATGTTGGATTGCTAACTTTTCCTTTTAAAAGGCCAGGGGATTTGTTTTAAAAGTAGACCGGAACCTCCCTTGTAATGAACTGTCTTGTTGTTTAGCTCTTATATTACGAGAAATGAATAATTTTCTTTTGTGACACACTGAAATATGGTAGCACTGCTGTGATTCTCCACCTCATCTTTAGAAACTGGATTAAGATTTTAATCTATGTGCACTCACTTCTCGGCCTTTGTTTCCTAACATATTCTCGTCTCCAGTTTAAGAAATTTCTGGTGTTTGTTTTCATATAGCATCATCAATCCGTGAGAATATCCTGACAACATATAAACTTCAGGATTGATTAACGAGAGCAATTAGAAGCCTGGGAAGATTGCAAGAAGATGAAGTTAAATAAGTGGATGATTATGTGTTTATAAAAAGATTCACACTGAGGGTTTGATTGCATTCTATTTTTGCGTGCAATTCCTATTTTATGATTGAAGGTTAAGACTTTCAGTTTTCCTTACGGTAAAGCCAGGGTCCTTATTTTTATTTGGGGAATATGCAATGAAATATGCCTAACATTTTTGGAGTTAGAATTTTACAGCTTATTCCCTGAGAATATATTCAGTTTTTAAGAATCAAATGATGAATTAAATGAAAAATCATTGAAGAATCAATGCAATTTGACCTAAACTTTTTATCATGACTTGTGTTTCATGGGACTCCCACCCAAGCACATCATATCACAAGTGCAGTGTTGTACTGAGCAAGTTTACTATCAGAAAAGTTATATGAAACTGATGATGTGATGCAAACATCAAAATTTATAAGATTATTAATCATGGTAAAAGTGTTTTGAGGTCATAACTTTAATATTGTGCAAGGAATCATGCAAACCGAATAAATGCTGTTAGTGTTTCCCCGCTATTAGTGTTCATTTCAGTCGGAAACTGTAGTGAATTGTAATTATAGTACATTTTTCCAATGGGCCCAGTTTTTTTAATCTGTTAAAATTATTTTTAAACCATTTTGTTTCTTAAAAGTTGAATCCCAGTGATGCATGGTAGATGTATTACACTTAATGAGCACAAACTGTGATAATAGGCCCAGATCAGTGACAAAATTTCTGTTCAATACAGCTGAATATGTTTAACAACACTGGAAAGGGATATAAAGAAATGTCCATTGCTAAAATTGCTGTAAGAGCATTCATCTTACAGGCCAATCGGATTTGATTAGTTTAAGCACAGATTGCTGCGGATCTGTAAGGGCTACATATGAATTTATTTTATTTTAGAGCTTTGGTTTGTGCTTTCAGTACGTGGTTAAATCAAGATAACATATGGCCTCTTGTGGCCTATTTACTTTTCCTGCATTATTTTTAATTTAACTGCATTTGCTTCATATCATGTGTGTTTTGGACTTTTTAATATCTAATGCATACTTTATGGGACTATGCAGAAAGCAAAAGTACGTAATCACAGATTTTGAGCTTTGAAAGACTATGAGCCCATTAGCACTTTTTAATCTGTCATAGAGCCACACAGTCTTTAGGTCAGATTAAAAAGGCCAATATCTAACAGTAATGTTATCATTATGTCCCCTCGCTGAAAAGGCGCAGTTTTGCGATCTGCCAAAAAAGGCATTATCCTCCGCCTCTGGGGGCTCAGCCTCAGCCCTGTTCTTTTGGTATCAGAGGTCACTGGCAGATTAATTTCTTCTGACGCACAGGCTGTATGTTAATGGAGCCTGGCTCAAAAGGTTGCATGTGCCAGACTAACAGATGCCATTTCACTAGTCCTGTTATTTTGTTATGAGGCTTGTTGGCTTAAAAACAGAGCAACCCAAAAGCCTAGATCATGGCCCCAGAGGAGAGGTAGATGTTGGCCTGTTAAATGATAGCTTGCTGAGAGACGCAGCCAGAGCAGCAGATATTTGTTTCTGCACCAGTACTGTGCCAGCCATTCCTGTGCCTCATTGGCTTTAGGATGGATCAGCGGGTATAGGCTCCTTTCTGGAAAACATTTTCAGGCTTAAATCACAAATATGGAGCTTTTTAAAGTGGCAAATTCTCTGCTTTGGATGTAGCAGTGGAAAAAAATTTGAACCAGCCACATTTATTTGTATGCATCTTATGGCTTTTCAAGAGCTGAAACTGATAACTGCCCTAAACAAACTTGAAAATTATATTTGATTGAAGTAGCCCATGGCAATGAATTAATTATACATTAAATTAATTAATATATTTTTAAAAAACTATCCAAAATTAAAAAACTATCCTTCTTTAAAACAGAATACCAGTGTACCATCGTACATGAATTAAACTTAAAAATTGAGTGCATGCTCAATAATAATGGGATAATCAAAAAAGTACATTATTAAAACTTTTATTTTATTTTATGTAAATCAGTCTTTTAAAAAGCTCCTTTTACCAAATAGTTTTGATTTCTGCCTTTTAATAAATGGTTAAATTTGATTAAAATGAATCCTGTCAACTAATTCGTGAATGAATAAATATTTTAAAATTATTGTCACTATAGAAATAAGATTTCTTTTATTCATATTATTTATATCTTTAACCAATATTCAGTCATGCACATTCTGTTTTGCAGTTCTGACATAAGATATGCTCTAGTGGCCTGTTTATTATCCAGTCAGCTGTGGACTGGTTTCATGGAATGTTGTTTTGAATTTCTTTATTTTTTTTTGTGTGTGTGATTCGTTATATATATATATATATATATATATATATATATTTGATTCGTTTATATATTTAGGAAAGGTATTTTTGGGTCATGTTCAAAAATGTAACATAAGAGTAGAATGAGTCATAAGTGTCTGCTGTCACTCTCCAATTGCAAAGTTAAAAGTTAACATTGTGTTCCCAAAAGTCTCTAATCTTTGGATTGATTTAAAAGCCTCTTAAAGTGCAATGCTAATAGAAAGTGTTATTATTACAAAGTACAATGCAAAAAAGACTGGAGCCAGAAAGAAATTAGAAAGAGCTATAATGAGTTATTAAATAGAGGAGCAAAGTGTTCTGAGGTCTATAGAGAATAAAAATGACCCTTTTGAGTCGCCATTGCTGGCATTTTAAACTAATTCTCTATCCATTATTCACTTGCCATTGAACTTGGTAGGGGTCTATCTCAAGCACCGCAAAGGAAAATGTGGAAAAGGGTGTATTGTCTTGTAAAATGAAAAAGGATACATTTGCTGAACTCATGCTAATTTAAAACCGTTTCATTGCAGGAAAATGTTCTCACCTCACAAATGGAAAGCCATAATCAATGCTCTGTTAATGGTTGTTTTTAAAATCTCCACAATGGGCAGCATAATCACAAGAACCGTAAACAAAATCTATTAGTCATTATTAATTAATTAGGACCTATTGACTGCATTGAATCGTTTGTCCTGTGCTGTAACTTGCACATAACATGTGCAAAGCCATAACATGAAAATATTCAGATTGCTGTATCTGCCAGGATTTAGTGCTAATTTCAGGTCTCTTGAATCAACCTCCTTCTTCTCACACAATAAAACATACTAATTTAGTAAGTAGCCATGTAATAAGATGAATAACATTCACCTGGTCATTCTCCTAAATTAAACCGCTTTGGGATGATACAAGAGCGGTCCTGATCATACTGTCAGGGCTTGTTTTGCGATAATGACTGCCTGACTGTACATGGCTTCTTATATGTTTGCTTCCTGTTTTTGTTCATTTCCCCAATCATTTAGAGATGCTGGTGGGACGTATGACCAATATCTTATGTTGTATGAGTTATCAGTAATGAGTAATGTTTACAGTAATGGTACAGTACAATTCAGAAGTTTGGAGTCAGAAAGATTTTTTGTTGTTGTTGTTTTAAAGAAATTATTACTTTTATTGAGCAAGGATGTATTAATTTGATCAAAATTGACAGTAAATACATTTATAGTTTTTCTAAGTAAAGGCTGCTGAAAACTTAGCTTTGCCATCACAGGAATAAATTATATTTTAAAATATATTTAAATAGACAGTAAAAACAGTAAAATAAAATAATTATTTTAAATTAAATTTAAATGTAATTTTGATGAGCACAAAAATAAAAAAACCTACCCCAAAACTTTGAACGGTATTGTGTGTATCATAATATAGTTGGGTCAATGACATGACATGGTACATCTATTTATTCATTCAAAAATATATTAAATATGCTATTCTTACATTTAAAATAATTTGTTTTTAAAAATATTTTTTCTTTTTATTATTGTGAACAATTGTAATTGACAGTTATTTTGCTGGAAATTCAGTGACTAAAGGTTATTAAATAAGCATGAGGCCAGTTTTTGAACAATCCAGTGAATTTGCTTCACAGATGAAAGGTACTTTTAATCAAATTTTTTTCTCTTTTTATTTGGAAGTTGATGGACACAAACCAAACATTTGTACTGTTGCATGATATTTGCGGGCCAGTTGTATTGTGGAGATATACACACGTGCTGTGCACTCTTACCACAAGAGGATGCAGAATATTGTAGTTTGTGTTTTGCATGGTCTCTTATGGAGAAAAGAATGCCGCTTGGCTTCCTGGCTGGAGCAGGCAGGCCCTCTCTCTGACCACAGTTGCCTCTGCACAGTGAACGTGTTCCCCTGCTCACGTGGCTCACAGCCGGGATTAATTGCCACCGAGCCCTCTGTGATCCAGGAATGCAATTACCTACTGACCCAAATCATCTACTTGGCAGGAAGTCCTTATCCCTCACACCGTGCTGCCAGCACCTGCCAGTAGACACTTCTCTTTCCCCTGTCTCTTTTTATTTTTTGTCTCTCCCTCATCCTGCGTCACACAGCTGATGTCTGGCAAGGGAAGCTCTCATCAAAAGCAGCTGCAAAGCAATATGAGTGTTCAAGGAATATGTGAAAGTTACACAGTCGTACTAAAGCAGCATGCTATGGGACTCCATGTGTTACAGTGATTCTATTACTATCATGTAAATAATAATAAATACATATTTACACACACACACACACAAAACAACACACTTGCTATATTTTTATAGGCTGCATTTATTTGATCAGAAATACAGTACAAGTATTAATATTGTGAAATTATTGTTTGTCATTTATGGGGAAAGCTGAATTTTAAGCAGCCATTACTTCAGTCTTTAGTGTCACACAATCCTTCACAAATCATTTTAATGTGCTGATTTGCTGCTAAAAATGTTTAAAATTTTTTATTATAAATGTTGAAAACAGTTGTACTACTTAATATTTTGTGAAAATCAAGAGAAGAATATTTACATTTTTTTGAAATAATGTAAAAATCTTTACATTACACTTTTGATCAATTTAATGCATCCTTGCTGAATAAAAGTATTAATTCTTTAAATTAAATAAAATGTGTAGTAATATCTTTTTATGTCAGAAACTCTTTCTCAGAATATTTCTTATATTAACATTTTTCTTATGTATTATATTTGTATATTGGTGTGTATTCGAATGAGGCTCCGACAGCCCAGTCGATTTGCTTCTTACGCAAAAATGAAGTCCAATGAAATAGTGATACTTGAATAAATGCAGGCAGTTGACAATAAACGTGGAACACACAACACTATTATACATTATTTACTTAACACACATACTTATTTACATTTCAAATTTGCACATATCATACCTGTACATACATAATTGTCTATATTATATATTGTGTTTTTGCTATTTTGTACATTGTCTATTTTGTATATTTGTATATTATTCTTTCTATTATCTGTGTCCTGTCCTGTTGCTGTTATTCTGTTGCACTGTGGAGCTTCTGTCACTAAAACAAATTCCTCGTATGTGTAAACATACCTGCCAATAAAGCTCATTCTCATTCTCATTCTCAAGTCATGAGTCACCAATCGATAAACATTCAGACGTTTTTGGCTATACTGACCCAAGTAAGGATTACCACATGATTCTGGGCTTCCCCTGGAGTCTCAGAGGAAAACGATTCACAAGTGTGATGCTTGTTCTCTGAGCTTCATAATCTAATTTGTTCGGTCTCATAGCCTCTGATCCTCACTTACACTGCTCAGAACATTTTGTCTTGAAACTATTTGGCTCATTTCTGAATGTGCATTGGAGTCAAATACAATCGCAGGCTTTGAGTTAGTGAGAATTGGCAGTTGTTATTTTGTTTATCCAAAGGGGGTTTTGAATGTACATATATGTCGTAATCACAAGTGTCTCACTTTCCTAGACCTCTCTGTGACTGCGTCAGTGGTCTTCATCTATAACCTTTGTAATGATTTCATATGGGAGAGTGAGAGTGGGAGTTTTCATTCAATAGATGTTCTCAAGCCATTTCTTTTGTGCTGTTGAGAATAAAAGAGCCTTGGCTAGAATCCTAGTTGTATCATCAGCGACAGCAAACAACAATAACTTCAGTTCTTTTAATGTTAATGAATGAACTAAAGCAAGAAATGTCTACTGTATGTGCTGCACTCTCATCTTATAGAGATCAAAGGCTGGGAAATTACCAGTGAACAAAAGCTCATGTTCAGTCATTGTTGTTGTTTTCAAATCATTATAATGCATTAAGAGCCGGACTGTGAATTTGAGCTTATTTAGCCTGATGGAGATTTATTTAGCTGAACGCTGATTTTTATTTTTTTATTTTTAATTTAGGGAATTACTATTGTGTCCAATTAATTGAAATATTCAATTTCAAATTATTTATTTGCTAATTAGAACATTTAAATAAAAATAATAAATATATTACAATATGATTTCAAGTAATACCACAACATTATATTATTGTACTGTCTTACCTTTTTAATTTAGCTCCATTTAAAGACATATTTTACCCCAAAATGAACATTGTGCCATCATTTACTCACGCTCATATCATTCCAAACCCATGTGACATTCTTCTGCAAAACTAAAAGTTTAATAGAATTTCCACGCTGCTACTTTCAAAACAGTAAAAATAAATGGAGACTAAAGACTAATGCACCATGAAAGATATACACTATATGTCAAGTCTATGTCAAGCACCAATAACTTTGTAAAATTTAAGTGAAATTTAAGTCTGACATCTTTTCATGCACCAGATTTGAATATGTGCAAGTGCAAATGAGAGGTATGGCAGAGGGGAATAAAAGTGCAGCCCCATTCATAGTCCAAAACTCTCAAATGACTCTCAAAAATCTTTGTATCGGGACCCTTTTTAATGTTTTTTTAATAGCCCCCAGTCGCCATTCACTGTCATTGTATATGTTAATTTTTGGGTGAACTGTCCCTTTAATGTATTTTGTTGAAGTTACATCATCTGAATTCAAAAACTTCATGGACTTTTAGCTTTGTTTGCATGTTCATGTGATCTGTTTCTAATTTCTGTGCTTGGTCATACTGAGGCAAATGAGTCAGTAATGCGGCACCCCAGAGAAGTGCGGTGAAAGTAAGATTCCCAGTGTAGCCCCACTCACCAAACGTGGGCAGAAATAGAAGACTGTATTACCGGCTATATTAGGGGCCATGGCTGTTCTGTGCCATTATAAGCCTAAACCCTGACAAACAGGATTAAGCACACCAAAAATACAAATTCTCATGGATAGAGTTTTATATTTTCAAAGAACTCCTAACTGACACATCATTGGATAGATTGGGATGATCCGAGGTATTCCAGCGAGAGCTAAGAAGGATCATACTGAATCCAAAGAGCTCAGCAGTAAAAGCCTTTTTCCTGGGGTGCTTGCCTGCTCTGTTCTAAATTTTTGGCTAGAAAGAGATGCGAGAGGGTGAGATTACAGCTGTCCTGCAGCTCCTCATGGATGATGTTTGGGGCCAGGGCTTCCTAGATCACTGCCTTTGACGCTACACATAGAAATATGCAGCCTAGGCCTCAGAGCTGGTCAATGGGTCGTTATGGTTTAAGTTATAACATCGTCCTATTCAGGATAATGGAAAAAAGAGAGGGAAAGAAAACAACAACAAAAGGTCAAACAAAGGGTTTAATGCATTGTCCCGCGGCATTAGTGTGCTAAGGGCTTAAAAAAGGTTTGAAAGCATAGAGATGCTATTAAAAGGAGAGTTGAGTTGGGTGGGTTAGAGTGAAATTTATTTGTCGAGTATTGCAGCTAAAAGCATAAAAGCCTGGATTGTAGCTACTCCACACATGTGCATTTGTTTTCCCTGTTGGAAAAACATTGATGACTCATGGTGATGTTTTCTTTTGCGCACTCGTTCTGTTTAAGAGTCTGAACTGTGGGTGCAAACATTCGCATGTCCCATGCACCAAGTACCAAAACAGTGGCAATCGTTGCTCACGGTCATCTGGATATGGGACTTTTGGAGCTACTGGCCAAACTGGAATGTTAGGGTCAAAAGATGTTAACATAATCCGCTTTAAATAATATCGTCCTTGCACTGCAAAGGCAACACAGAAGCTGTTTCTGAACCAAAAGATGCATTTATATGGACTGTTTAATGCTGTCCAGAGGCACTGTATTTTTTGCAAGTTGAAGAAAAACTGAAGGCTATGACAGTGGTTGCATCTATGTAGTCTATGCCAGTTTGGTTTGCCAGTATTAAAATATTAAAAATGATTAAATGTTCTTTTTTTCTTTTTCTTTTACTATACAGCTAATTTACAACTGTCTTCATTTATTAGAGTTATAACTACCACTACTACTACTAATTAGTAAATAATAATAATAATAATAATAATAATAACAATACTAGTACTAATACTAATAAAAATACTACTAATAATAGACCTTAAAGCGGTCTTAGTTTTCAACAGCAGCATTAAGAGATGTTTTCATATGACAAAACAAAACAAAACAGTCTATTCCAGGGTTTGCCAAGTGGGGGTTGCAATTATTAAAAATATTGACAATGATATACTCCTTTTTTATTTTTATTTTACTATGCTACTATTTTACAACTGTCTTCATTTATTAGAGTTACAACCACCACCACCACTACTACTACTACTACTACTACTACTAGAATAGATAAAAATAGATTGGTTTCAACAGCAGCAATATGAGATGTTTTCATATGAGATGAAATCTAATATTGCTGTTAAAATTGCCATATATGACAAAAATAATTACAATATCTTTTTTTTTTGGCCAGGTTGTGCACAAAAAAAAAAAATAAATAAATAAATAAAACTAAAGGATTTATCAGTATTGCTTCACTAATATTCCAGATTTATACTGTTAGCATATCATTATATTGTAAAATCTCAGAACTTTACTACCCATTTTTGATGCTGTAAATTATAATGTTGCAGTGCCTAAATTTGGTTTTCTTGTATTTTGTAAAATAAGTGATTGTCATTGTTAGCATCTTATTTTTTAATAATTTAAGCAAGATTTTTATCGAATTTTAATAAAATTGTCAGTAAACCAAACAATATTGACCTATCAACATTGACCAGAATTATAATATTGTCACATTCTTAAGCAGTTTACTCCTTGTTAAATGAGGAAAATCATGTGTAAAGCCTGGGGTTTCATGTTTATAATCTCTTCAGTGCTCTTGCGCTGCTGTTGGGGTGCTGATGATGAACGCTAGTCATCAGACTGCAGCCGTGAGGGCTGTTGTCATATTAGCTGATTTAGTTCACGATTCAGCTTCATCAGGCCAGTAAAATGAGTTGTACTGGCATGCAGAAAAAGTGTGTTTTGCAGCTGTAATGAATTATCCTCTGGTTTGATCTTTATTAGGGCTCCTTCAGAAATCACAATATGCTGATTTGGTGCTCAAGAAACATTATTGTCAATGTTGGAAATGGTTGTGCTGCTTAATATTTGTAGTTGAAATTGTGATTTGATCAAACAAAAGTTCAACTGTATTTAATTTAAATAGAAATCATTATAAATATTTTTTGCTGTCACTATTAATTAATTTATTCTTGCTGGAAAATGATGCATTCTTGCTGGGGAAAACAAAAAATCTTACCGACCCCAAACTTTTGAACCGTGGTGTGTAAACAGCAATATAAACATTTGTTATTTTGTGTATAAAAGTAACATTTAATTGTACAAATATAGACTTGTTTTCTGTTTGGATTTTTGAAAAAATTTTAATGCCCTGCTTTAATTGAGCAGTCTTTTGTTATTTTTTGGTACGTTTTATTATTTTTTTCAGAGTCTTATTTGCCCACTTGAGAGGGATGGCACTCTTTTGTTAAATACTGAGTTGAAATTGAAGGCGGAGAGACACAGG
This sequence comes from Onychostoma macrolepis, assembly GCF_012432095.1. Classification (NCBI taxonomy): domain Eukaryota; kingdom Metazoa; phylum Chordata; class Actinopteri; order Cypriniformes; family Cyprinidae; genus Onychostoma; species Onychostoma macrolepis. Next base: position 17,027,177 of record NC_081160.1, read on the forward strand.
AGGAGGGCTGGGTTTTCAAATCCTCGTGCTGTCAGGCCAAATATGGAAGGAAAGTTTCTGGTAGCAGAAAATTGTAGCTAAAATTCCTCGCGTTGTGGGCATTCCTGCATGCTCTTAAACTAGACTTGAACGGGTGGGTGGGGAGAGGGTGGACTTACTGAATGTCCTGAACATGCAAGCCAAAAAAACAACCTCAAAAATGAGAGTTATGAGTTTGTCCAGCTGTTTTAGCATTTTATAAAAGTCCTTGTTGTGATCCACAATCCTACTTACCGGAGAGCAGTCCATCACGTTAATGGCTGAGGCTGATAGGATGTTTTATTGGATGGTGTGGAGTGAATTTGCATCATGTCAGAGTGTCCCATGAGGATGACAGATGCTGATTTGATAAATTGCATTATACACACCAGTCGCTTCCTGAGATCAATGGCGGACTACATAGAAAGTCCTGCCCCATGGTACAGCGCTGTGGGGTACAGTTAGTCCCCAATCTCTGCAAAACACAACACACACACCCCCACCTACTAGAACAGACTCTGGAATAGATCTCAGCCAAGCTATTCCTTAGGGTGTTCGCATCTGTGTGGTTATTGTTAAGGCAGAGCTAAAGCAGCCTACTTTGGAGAGTATAATACAAAACAAGTGTAACTCCCTGTAGGCAGTAAACTCATACTTCTGACAGAGAGTAAATCAGGACTGCTTCGTATTGCGATTATTATAAGTGCAATTTTAATGATTTAGACACATTAAGTGCTTCAGCGCTATACCAATAGTCTAAATAAAAGCACTCGTCTCCTGAAGGCCTTCGACTTCAAAGGATATATCGTTAAATGTTCGTATGAATGATTTAAGCCTATAGCAAGACGAGAGACCGGCCAAGTCAATGGCACATCAATCATTCACAACTTAACATACGCCTGTCTAACTGAGTTTGGCAATGCAGAATATTCCCTGGAAACAATGAAATGGCCGGAAAGTAGAGAGAAAAGAATGGAAAGACGTAGAAAATACACAAAAACATGTCGGCAAAATTATGGGGAATGCGACTGAGAATTACAGAGGAGATAATGAGAGAAAAAACACAGAATGAAAATTTGGAGGAAGTAAAGTGAGTCGACGGTAAGTGCAGGAATAATTTAGGGCTCCTCATACGAAATGCAAGTCAGTGTTTTGGATTGTTTCTCGCCTCACTTTATCAGATTTAGCTGCTTGCTTGCTGTCCTCATGCTTTGGATTCAGATTCAGAATGGCCTGTTTCTCATGGTCATCTGCTTAACAGTGTAAATCCAGCATTAGCTGGGTAAATGACAAATAAGAATGTCTTCCAGAAATAGAAGGAAATATTTAGTAAAAATTGTTCTTACACTTTGAATAAATGTGAATATGTAAAATTTATTTATTTTCAGAAAATGCTGTAAAAACGTTTTTAAAATTTCTTTTTTTTTAATTAAAAAAAAAAAATAACAAGAATTATTCATAAATTAAATAGCCTTTCATTGTCATGAAAAATGTCAAATTTTGTTCTGTTGTAATAAATTAATTTAGAAAATTTACAGTAATGCTTTTAATGTATTTTGGAAGTAATTTATATAGCAGGACAAAAATATGCATCATGTCTTTGACCAAGGTGCATAGCAGATACATACATTACCATCCGCCATGACACTCCCTGTGAGAAATACCACAAGCGCGGAATGATACAAACACTAATACTCTACTCTACATAACACAGTGAGCTTTTGTTAAACTCTGGTCCTATGGTGCAAAAAAAAAAAAAAAGCGTAACATACAAATAACATGAGAAAAATGTCTTCATTCTTAGAGTTACAAATAGCATGAGAGCGGTTTATCTTCAATGTTAGAGTTTTGTACAATGGAAGGATTTTTTTTTTTTTTTTTTTTTTAACATTTTTCCATCACACCATAGGACACACTGATACGTCAACTACCCACACATACACATATGTATGTATATGTGTATGTGTGTGTTTCATGGTCATGGTTATTTCTGTTCTGCACAATACAGAGTTAAATGGCAAAAAGTGAAGGTGGATTCACCTAAATGTATTTTAAGGGCAAAAAGTGAAGGTGGATTCACGTAAATGTATTTTTCATTAGGCATTGAGTTACTTTTCTGGTCCCTCTGTGAACACGCAGTGTGCATCAACCTGGCCTCTGTCTGCACTTAAGACCATATGAAGGTCTTCATGTTAAATGGACCCTCTGATCCTCAGGTGTTGTGTGGTTTCATTGGGCCATGAACAGGGATGGTGGTCTTATAGGCCCTGATCTACCACAGCAAAGACAGCTCAGTGCTAAAAATGAGCTTGCATGCATACACAATACCTTATCCCGGGATTCCACAAAAGAGACTCACTGAACCAAAATTAAATTACGATTATTGAATCATAATTTGAGTCACAAGTTGAGTCAGTGAGTTCATTTGGATTAATTCTGAAAAGATCTATGTGAAAATAAGCATTAGTCAAGTATTTTTTGGCCTCTGACATTTCCAGATCCCATTCACTATCATTATACTGAAAATAAAGAGAGTGGCCAGGATATTCTTTAAACATTCACGCTTGTGTTTCATGGAGGAAAGAAAGTCATACAGGTTTGGAACGACATGAGGGTGAATAAATAATGACTGTTTTTCCCCAATACAATGAGTCACATATTTTGCAAAGAGAGGCTTCCATAATGTTCTAAGAAGAAAAATAATTATTTTGCCAATTACATAAGTGAGGATCATCACACAGAGGTGAATGCAACAGATTTTTCCTCAGTTATGGATTCACTTATGGCCACTGGCCATGCAGAATTTATGAGTCTATTTCATTTATTAGTGTAGTGATTCCAACGGCACAGAAACTTTGCCAGCTTTCAACTAAATTTCTTTGAGCCATATTTCACTGCTTGTTGGCTGGAGTTTCTAAACATCGCATGATGCTTTTCTTCTGCGCTGCTTGAAAAATGGGGTTTTGAGGCAAAAGTGTCATGGGCTGATTTTGTTTTCCATGGTTTAATTGCAAAATATGCCGTAGGAGCCAAAAAACGTTTTCTTAATGAGACAATGAAACCTTTATTCAGAATCAGGGTTATTATCATTAACTATAACTAAACCATAAAATTTCATTACTTGAAATAAAACAAACATTACCTGAAATAAAATAAAATATAAAAACCTAAAACTTGTTTTATAAACTTTATTTCAGCTAGCTTCCAAAGCAACACTTCTCATTTTCTTTTTGTACATATATATCCATAATGCAAAACAATCCCAAAAAATAAATAAAAATGACATTAAACTTAAATAAAACAAAATTTAATTATTATATTAGAGATACTAACATAACACTGTTCAGGATGCACTGATATTTTGAGAAATCATTTTAAAATACTTAGAATAATATGCTTAATTTTAAAATAGGTTTGTAAAATAGGTTTCTCTGTGGTGCATTGTACTGTTAGTTCCTGGATGGTCATGAACGGGCTTTTTGTTGTAACCTTATATGTAAATACGAAAAGTTAAGAACTGTATGGCTGATGAGCATTTAGACTGTTGGCTTATCTGGCAGGATACAACTTATGCAATGATATGGTTGGCTGACTGAACACAATGAGTTTTTTTTTTTTTTGTCTTAGCACCCTCAATCAGAGCTTTGAAATTAATGCCTGTGGAGACAGTGCAGATAAAAACATGAAGAGAGTCAGTCAGAAGTGATACCAATCACATGTAGCGGCGCTGCTCCTACTTCTTTTTCCCGGCGGTCTTCCTCTTGTCTTGGCAACGTGGGGAACTGGCAGTGTCAATTTATCAGAGAACAAAAGAGACACTATGTGGGTAGGGAGTGCGTCTGTAGGCCCTTGGAGAGGAAACAGACCCCCCACCTCCTACCTGCACATTCAAACAGGATGCCGGATGCATCACGTTCCTCAAACAGACAAGTGGAACCTCATAATTAGCATTTTGGAACTTTTACTTTTGTTTGTTTTTCTTGTCTTCTTTTTAAGTTTTCTATTTATGTTGTGTATATGCATTTGATATTAATCCAGAGCTCAATGTCCTAGAAAGTTTCGAATAAAATTAGGGCTTGGTGGTATGACAGTATATATTGTGGCTATGATAGAGATGTTGCTAATTTTGTCTATATTGCAGTGTGTAAATAAAGCGCAGGACTGTTAAAAGTTTGGACTTGTTGAAAAGAAATATGCATAAGAAAATAAAGCATAGGACATGTTTGATGTTAAAAAAGTTAAGAGCAATAAGCCACAAAAAGAACTCATGCTGTCTGGCATATGGAATCTGAATGCGATCCTGAATTTAGTTCTCCTTTGAGGCTAGTTGTGCTTGAATGGTCAAATACACACAAAATGAATGTCAAAACGCCCATTCACATTCACGTAGTGGGTTATGTCTTAAGTAAAAGTACTGGGAACTGGGAAAAAATCTAATTTGTCTCAGTATATTAGATCCTTAAAGTAATATCAGTCTAATATACTTGCTGCTATGCTGTTAACGGTTATAAAACAACAAAAAGAAAATCACACACTTCTCTTGACTCAATAACATTAGTATCTTTCTATTTAATACGGTGAAGACCCTTACAGTGGTTTTGATTATTCAGTTGCTGTATTACAGTATTTCGTTTTTCTTACTGCCTTTGTCATATAGTGTGTAATATTGTTTGCATTTTTGTTCTTATTTCTTAATTAAAAAGATAAAATAAAATAAAAAAAACAACTATATTGTGATATGCATAGTTGTTGTGAACTATTAAATAAGCTTTTGATCATATCAGCCCCCCTAGTACGATTGAGTACTTGACACATAACATCAACATTACTGACATTATTGTTTTTGTAGTGTTTTATAATAACATTTCTATGAATGCATGAAGGGAAACAGTATATTGTAGTTGCTGAGATGCTTTTTCACAATTTCTTTTTTTCAAAAAGAATTAACTAATTAATTAATTTACAAGTACAAAAAGTACATGTGGCTTAAATATATGGTTTAAAAATGTTATTTCTTTCTTTTTTATACTACAGGACAATTTCATAATTATCAAATCGTAATTAAAATCAACAATATCTATCTATTTGCAATGTAAATTATTGTCACTTTCTGACCAAGATGTCCTTATACGTCTTTCTGTCTTTCTCATTCAGGTCTGTGATCATCTGGTGATTTGTTTTTGCTCCTGAAAAAGAATCAGGTAAAGATTAAATACTCCTGTCATTCCTATTTTTCTGATTAATTATCTTACTTCATGAAATCTAACACTGCATTCATCTACCTGTCAGACCAACAGCCAATCAGAACATAATGACATTTAATACGTTGTGTTGTGAGAAACAGGATATTAGACTAATTAGATTTCTAACTAAATTCTAAAGTGTAGTTTTCATATTGTCTTGACTCCATTCATGTTTTTTTTTTCTCTCTGCGGTTTAAAAGTGGTTTGAGCTGGGCTTACCAGTTCATTTTGTTCTTTTACGTAACTTTTGAATGCTTTGCATTCTGTACACTAAGAGCTGCCTCACTGCACTCCTGACGTAAAGACACAGAGAGAGAGCGGGTAACTTACATAAGTTGGCATGAGTGTCAGAGAGGCCAGCGGCAGGACACAATCTCATTTCTCCGATGTATGGCCTAGTTCCCATCTCATTTCCCTACGTGAAACAGACTCACTTTTGCTCAATTAGCCCAGTAAATCAAAAAACAGCAGAACATGATGCATTTAGTTACATAATCACATACTTGCAGATCGCCACCCAATTGCCCCTTCCACTTAACTCAGAGGAAGCAGTGTCTGACTGGCTGACATGAAGGTTCCCAGGGCAGGCTTCATCTCACACCCTGTGCAGGCTTCTTTAGATCTTGAGAGGCTAGGAATGCTTGAAATTTACTGTACGTAAAGAGGAATGTGAAATGGAAATGTCTTTCATGCCAATGTAACATCAAAATTGGCTATTTACATAATGCCCTTTTTTTTCTCTCATTGAATGATGCATTATGCAAACCTTGCCTGACAACACAAATCTCAGTTTTTAACCCATCCTGTCCAATTACCTACTAGCCATTCATGGAACGTGACTTCCACACTTGTGGCTTAGTAACTACTATAGTTTATAACTAACTCTACATTTAAAGGATAGGTTTGCCGATTTTCAACCAGCTTTGTATTGTTAAAATATCGGTAATATATGCAAATGATCAATATGTACTCCATTTTACCTGCACCCAGATATCCCTGTATTTTTATCAGCAAAAGTCTGCCAGTTGATGCAAAACGCATCTTTTTTGGGCCATCCATCTGGCTTTTGACCACAGATCAAACTTTCACAGTTTTGCATCTCTACCCACGGACAGTCAACAGAGGGATGTAAAAGTGCATTATAGGTGTTGAAGTTTTTGGCAAAATGGAATGCCGCAGCTCCTTTCCTCTGTTTTCTGTAGATAAGATAAGAGTTAAATAATTTTTGCGTTCGCTGTTAACATGAATCTTTGGCATCCACTGCATGGATCAATGCACACAAGATTGCTTGGATCGGGTTTGTGCTGAAGAGCCGCTTTCATTTATTTACATAATGTTTTCTTTACATAAGGTGTAAATTATGCCATCGCCATCATATATGTCTAAAGGATGGAATTCTGTCAAGTAAAACATGAGCTTATTGATGCAATTCAATAAATCTACTGTTTTATTCCAACCACTGGTCAGAGACTGCTGTAAGTGGTTAGTTTATATGTAGAGTTATGTTTCATTTAAGCCTAATAGTGCAAACCACAAACATTTAGTAGTGTGTCACAACTAGGCTAAATTGTAACTTATGTCCACCTAATGCAACTGAACACTGGTCCCATTATGGAAAAACATTTTCTGGGAAAAAAAAAAAACAAAAAAAAACATATATATATATATATATATATATATTGTAAATGCTTCCCCATAACATTTTTTCTCTCCTATATATAGGAGAGAAAAATGTTATGGGAAGCATTTACAATGCAAGTGAATGGGGCTGATTCTTGAAGGATTTCTTAGTAGAAATGTGAAGCTTATCATTTTTATAAAAGCATTAACATTAATTCTTCTCTTAAAGCTTGTGTATCATTTAAGCTGTAAAGCTGTTTAAATAATTTTACAGTTGTTGTAGATGTTACGTTGTCATGGTAACAGTTGTAAAATTGGACATAATTGCACAGAAAAGGTTAAAAAATATTTTTCTTTTTCAGTCTAAAATAACATGAACACATTAATTTACATCTTTTGGCTGTACTATTGAAACCTTGAGTCATTTAACAAATTGGCACTATTCACTTCTCTGGAACCCTGATTTTTACTTGTTTTAAAGAAAAGGATGGACAAGTGGAAATTTTTGGCAGTAAGCGACATTTTGCAACAAATTTGTCAGTTCAGGAATATTACCAGATGTTATCTTGCATCGGAAACACACACATATAGGCTTCCTCTGTTGGCAGTGCCTTAGGTTTTGAAGAGGAGCCTATAAGTTAATTTTAGATTTGCATGAAGACTCATGTCAGATGTCTATTATGATTCTGTCATTGTATGGTAGATGTGTTTCATATGATGTTATGAAACATTCTTGTTATTTCACAGTCACAGTGAGATCTCTGAGGGCAGGCGCCTCCATTACACTAAATGAATTTGTTTTTGCGTGTACTGATAGCACTAAACGCTTCTCACCTCTTAATTGATTTTCTCATTCATCTCCGGGGAATGTTGTTCACAGTCATGGATGCTTCTTAAGGATCCACATTTCAAACAGGCAGCAGTGCGGACAATCCACCCCCCTCTCCACCCGAAACTAAGACGTTGCCCTCAGAACTAATAATGGGTTTTAGCGCATGCTTCTCCGATTGATCTGCTAAAACTATAAGTGCAAGCAGAACAAATCCCTGTAATGATTGCCTCAGGAGGGGAGCCAGTGCCGCGCTAAGTGTGTGTGTGTGTTTGCCGGCTCATAGTGCCACTTGCACAAATTATCTCCCCACTGTACACCTCCTCACAAACCTCTTTTCCGATTCATCCAATCAAACTATGCTCTCCACTCCTGTGTGCTGTGTAGTTGGAAGTCCAATACTTGAAATCTGAGGTTAGATTTTTTTTCTTCAGTATGGTACTGTCTAATGATTAATCGCATCCAAAATATTGGTCTGTGTTGAATCACCCAATAATAAAATGTGACATTCTGTAGTTTTGTCTTATATTCATCTTTTAATCATATTTGTAAATGTCTTGACTCCACAGCCAACAGAGCAATTTTGTCTTCACTGTTCCAATACTTATGGAGGGCACTGTATATGTATATATATATATATATATATATATATATATATATATATATATATATATATATATATATATATATATATATATATATATATATATATATATATATATATATATATATATATATATATATATATATATATATATATATATATATATATATATATATATATATATATATATATATATATAAATATATATATATATATATATATATATATATCAATTATGTATATACAGTATATATAATATATATATATATATATATGTATGTGTATATATATATATATATATATATATATATATATATATATATATATATATATATATATATATATATATATATATATATATATATATATATATATATAAATATATATATATATAAATATATATATATATAAATATATAAAAAAATATATATATATATATATATATATATATATATATATATATATATATATATATATATATATATGTATATATATCAATTATGTATATACAGTATATATAATATATATATATATATATATGTATGTATATGTGTGTATATATACAGTGGGGCAAAAAGTATTTAGTCAGCCACCAATTGTGCAAGTTCTCCCACTTAAAAAGATGAGAGAGGCCTGTAATTTTCATCATAGGTATACCTCAACTATGAGAGACAAAATGAGAAAAAAATCCAGAAAATCACATTGTAGGATTTTTAAAGAATTTATTTGCAAATTATGGTGGAAAATAAGTATTTGGTCAATAACAAAATTTCATCTCAATACTTTGTTATATACCCTTTGTTGGCAATGACAGAGGTCAAACGTTTTCTGTAAGTCTTCTCAAGGTTTTCACACACTGTTGCTGGTATTTTGGCCCATAAGGTTAGGGCCAAAATACTTTCAACTCCCTCCAAAGATTTTCGATGGGGTTGAGATCTGGAGACTGGCTAGGTCACTCCAGGACCTTGAAATGCTTCTTCTGAAGCCACTCCTTCGTTGCCAGGCGGTGTCTTTGGGATCATTGTCATGCTGAAAGACCCAGCCACGTTTCATCTTCAATGCCCTTGCTGATGGAAGGAGGTTTTCACTCAAAATCTCATGATACATGGCCCCATTCATTCTTTCGTTTACACAGATCAGTCATCCTGGTCCCTTTGCAGAAAAACAGCCCCAAAGCATGATGTTTCCACCCCCATGCTTCACAGTAGGTATGGTGTTCTTTGGATGCAACTCAGCATTCTTTCTCCTCCAAACACGACAAGTTGAGTTTTTACCAAGAAGTTCTATTTTGGTTTCATCTGACCATATGACATTCTCCCAATCCTCTTCTGGATCATCCAAATGCTCTCTAGCAAACTTCATACGGGCCTGGACATGTACTGGCTTAAGCAGGGGACACGTCTGGCACTGCAGGATTTGAGTCCCTGGCGCAGTGTGTTACTGATGGTAGCCTTTGTTACTTTGGTCCCAGCTCTCTGCAGGTCATTCACTAGGTCCCCCCATGTGGTTCTGGGATTTTTGCTCACAATTCTTGTGATCATTTTGACCCCACGGGGTGAGATCTTCCGTGGAGCCCCAGATCGATGGAGATTATCAGTGGTCTTGTATGTCTTCCATTTTCTAATAATTGCTCCCACAGTTGATTTCTTCACACCAAGCTGCTTACCTATTGCAGATTCAGTCTTCCCAGCCTGGTGCAGGTCTGCAATTTTGTTTCTGGTGTCCTTTGACAGCTCTTTGGTCTTGGCCATGGTGGAGTTTGGAGTTGGACTGTTTGAGGTTGTGGACAGGTGTCTTTTATACTGATAATGAGTTCAAACAGATGCCATTAATACAGGTAGCGCGTGGAGGCACAGGAGCCTCTTAAATAAGTTGTTACAGGTCTGTGAGAGCCAGAAATCTTGCTTGTTTGTAGGTGACCAAATACTTATTTTACCGAGGAATTTACCAATTAATTCTTTAAAAATCCTACAATGTGATTTTTCTCATTTTGTCTCTGATAGTTGAGGTATACCTATGATGAAAATTACAGGCCTCTCTCATCTTTTTAAGTGGGAGAACTTGCACAATTGGTGGCTGACTAAATACTTTTTTGCCCCACTGTGTATATATATGTATGTATGTATGATGTATGCATGTGTGTGTATTTATTAGGGATGCACCGATACCACTTTTTCCAGTACTCGCCCGATACGATACTTATATTTTTGGTACTTGCCGATACCGAGTACCGATATTTTCATTGCATTTGTACATTTTTTACATATTGGGTACATAAACTAAAAGAGTATGTATAATGTTAGTTGGTTAACTTAATTTATCAAATCGATACAGTCAAACCAAAATTTATTCAGACACCTTCAGCATTTCTCACATTATCACAGTTTATTCGCTATAGTTTAGAAAATGGTAATAAAATATGACAAGAACTCAAGAGTTAAACTTTGTCATAACAAATTCAGCTTGATAATGTCAGATAACTTTGATAGAAAGGTATATAATGGATTACAATCAACCAAAAATTATTCAGACAGCTGTTAGTATGACAATATTTACACAACTATCAATACTTCGTTTGGCAACCCTTAGCCTTAATGACAGCCGGTAGTCTCCTGGGCATGCTGTCAACCAGGTTCATGCAAACCTGAATTAAATTTTTTCCCAGACTCGGTCTGAATAATTTTTGGTCCCAAATTTGTATAAATTTTACTGGTAGTCCACTGTATGAAGAATTTTTGGTAACACTTTATTGTGTCAACTTAATCTAACCCTAACCCTACCAGTCATCTAATACACTACTAACACTCTAATGAGAGTTAGTAGAAATGTAGGTGCAACATTACTTATAGTCAATAGAATGTGTTAAAGGGACCATCAAAATAAAGTGAAACCGAATTTTTGGTTATAATATGTCACAGTTTATTTTGCTATCCTCATTTACTTAAATGAACTATAGTGTCCTGCACCCACTATTAAAAAAAAAATTCAAAAATTATATCTGGTGTCTTGAGTGATATTTGGTTTGACTGTATATCATTCAGTTATTTTCACACTTACTTATTTTCACACTTGCTCACACTTACCATTAAAATGTATTTTACAAGTTTTTGTTACTTTCACTGTTCATTTTTTTTTTTTTTTTGCTCTATGGTACATCATCCCTAGTATTTATATATACATAATAAATATACACAGTACACACACATATATATGTAAACAAAAACTTTTATTTTGGATGCGATTAATCACGTTTAATTGTTTGACAGCACTACTTCAGAAACCTGTTGTTAAACACACTCAGTCAATAGATCTATAAGGTACATAAACCCACAGCAGAGAAAGAGAGATAGATGGGTAAAAGCCCATTTGAGATTATGAGCTTTTATTTGCTGATGCTGCAGCGTTGAGCAGGTGACACTAAGACACTTTAACATTTTTACGTTATTTTTTAATGTCATGGTCTGTTTGGCTTACTGAATGAAATTAAAGTTCACACTATTTATTTTCTAAACACGTTATTGATATTATTGTGAACAATTCATTCATGCGTATGATTTATTTGTTAAAACAAAGTAGGCATAAGGCCTCTTCACATCACCATGAATGTTTTAAATGAAAATTCAGCCTGATTTCTGCATATGATTCGGCTGTTCAGAGATATGTGTGAAAAAGGCAGATGGGCTGAATGAAAATGTAAATTCAATCTCTGACAGTAGGTGGCGCTTACAGAAAAGCAGAAATACCCTGGTTACTCCTGTATATAAAATGCTGCACAGCTTTCTGCTTCCAAAGTCCCTTTTAAGGAAAGTCCGTTCACTCGGCCGCCATATGTGCAATGCCTCTGGGCAGCTCAGACAAGACCAAGTCCTATCTAAATGAATGGGGGAATCCTGAAATCTCAAAAACGGCTCGCTGAACTCGCGATTTAAATTACATATTTCAAATCAGCAACAAAATCTGCCCCATGAATGTTGTTTCTTATGCTCAAATAGCGTTTAAATAGCTTATTTTTCAGGCTAGGCCAGCCAATGCGCATGCGCAGCTCCAACACGCTTATGACTGTGTGCATGCACAGCTGCTGGACCAGCTCCAGGTTTCTATGGGAACCGGAGATTCTAACGGCCACTGCAGTGACGCAATGACTTTACCAATCAACAACTGGCTCTTTCATTTAGAAGGCGGGACTATCCCGCCATATTGCGCGTTGCACTTTCTCCCATTCCCAAGTATAGAGTCTTTGCTACTTCTGATACCTGACTGTCGAAAAAAGTCAAACGGTATTTACATATTTTCAAACAGTCATTCAGAGTTTTGTATTTGCTAGGGTGTAAATCAAATAACACCAAAATACAAGAGTACAGACACCAGAGAGCCACTTCTGGATTCATCTGAAATCGCATTCTGAGTAGGTTCTACATACATTTCATGAGTAATGAACCTCGCAGTCATAATGAAGTGTGTTCTATATAGTATGAATGTAATCCCAATGTACTTCACCCACCATGTTGGTTTTGTCATGTGACCTATACCAGTTGCGTCACTTCACTGCCTTTCACAGCTCCTTTCCCATGGCTTCATAGGAAATTGACTTCGAGATGGATTCAGAATCTCTGTGGAAGTAGTGGTTCATCAAACGCAAATCTTACTAGTTGCACTAAATTTTCCGCATCGCATATATTTACACAATATTTGTTATTGTGTGAGCAGGCCTGTAGACTAATGGTCAACCGATATCTTTTTTTGACAGCCGAAGCCAAAATCTTGGAAAGCAGGGTGGCCGATATAAAGCCGATATAATTTTGTGTAAAAATAAACATACTTATACTTTAGATGACAAAGTATTTTTTACAAATAAATAAACATTTAAAAAAAATATATAATTAAAAAGGAAATAAACACTGTAACCAACTGGGCACTCAGTATTCTGGGAAGTTTATGTGAATTGGGAATCATATTTTTTCAAATAATGCCAAGGTAACACTCATTTTTACATACAGCACACAGTGAAAATGACATGAATATGACAGTGGGCAAATGCATGAAGCGCAGCATAATTTGAAATCACGAGTTTAAAGTTTAAAGCATTCAAATGCACACTTCACAAGATCTCACAACCAGTCTGCAAGGTTTGTGAAATGAAATGTTCATTAGACTTTCAAAGATTTATTTAAATGATGTAAATGCATATTTGCTAAATGCTGACAGCAAACGAGAAAGTATTATAATGTTTGCCTTTCTGTTGCTAATAATATAAAAGCGATCGTTATAATACATTTTTGTATACATTTTAATTCCTTTGTTCAATAGTTCTGTCTGATTGTTAGACAGACTTTTATCCATATTAGACAGAACTGTTAACGATGAGAGTAAACAGAGGGAGATGTGAGCACTGTGTGCTCAGACACTGCCGTTCTCAGTGCCGTCAAAATAAAAGTCTCCTTGAACGCATCGGCCAAACAGAAAAACTTATTGGCCAATGCCGATATTTGAAAAATGCCCAATATCGGCCGATATATCGGCCTTGGCTATATATCGGTCGACCACTATGCATAGACCTTTAACAAATATGACTGATATCTAGTATTTTAACTTTAAGTTTATAAATTAATTTGATGTCAAAGAAAAATATAATCAAAAGAAATCCAAAATAATAATTAACATGTGTGAACGTTTACTGTTTCATCTAGCATGTTAAAATTAATTGCTGTATTTGTGTTTTTCTCTTTAAGTCCCCAAACAAAACACAATTTTTTAATGGAGCATTTTGAAGAGTGTTATCAAGCTGAAATTAGCTGAAGTTAGAATTAGCTTGGGGCTTTGGCCTTTTTTTACACCTTGTTGATAAGGACACATGGATAAGAGACAGAAAACAATAGTGAAAAGAAGGGGAAACAGCTTCAGAAATGCTGTATAATGTGTCCAAAAACATGTATTAACCAGCAAGCCACTCTCTAGTTTTGCTTTTAAAAAGACACTCCATCTCGTTTACTCCAGTTTAGAAATTTCTAAAACACTATTTCTCACTGGATTTTATATTGACTTTCCAATAAGACCCTATGTCAAGTGATATAGCAGTTCTTCTCCCCCAGCCTGCCTCGATACTGTCGGAAACATGTTCTTCTCAAACAGAACTGAGGCATCAGTTGTACGTGTTCATGTGTGCGTGTGTTTGAGAGCTGACACATGCCCAGTGGTGTTTGTTTTTCAGGGCATGACTTGACCGCTGCTCGGAATTCCATCTCCCCGGCCATCTGAGAGATGAGCTTCAGGGTCCTCTGTCACGTTATGCCTGTACCACAGCCCTGAGCTCGCAGCCGGATATTTTGAATGTTTTTTTTTGTTTCTGTGGGGCTGTAGGTTTCCATGTACACAACACAGTCCAAATACTAATCACTTAAAGTAGTTCAACTTTAGTCATGCTACTTTATTGAGTTACTGTGCTATCAAAAACTATCTCTTGCTGTATTTATCGGTAAAGCTAGTGAAGTACAACAAGTGGTAGGTGAAGATCACAAGGATTTAACAGACTTTCCACACATAATAAATAAGACCTGGTAACACTTATAGAATAGGGACCAATTCTCACTATTAACTATTGCTTATTAGTATAACAAATTAGTATAACAAATACTGACTTTTTTTTTTAACTGTTAAAGCACATATTCTGCACGACCATATTCTACATCCCTAATCCTACCTAATACCTAAATGTAACAACTACCTTACTAACTATTAATGAGCAGCAAATTAGAACTTTATTGAGGCAAAGTCGTAGTTAATGGTTTGTTAATAGCGAGAATTGGACCTTAAATTAAGTGTGACCGAAGACCTAAAATGCAGTAGGAAAAAGGTAAAAGCTGGCACTTCAGCGGTACCCTTACACCTTTGTACCTTATTTACCCCTAAAGAGTGCAGATACCTAAAGTGTACATATTAGTACCCAAATGGTACATATTAGTACATTTTGAAAGGATACCGCCATGAATAGTGAATAGGATATCTGTGAATAGTTTTTGTTTTTAAACTTGAACCATGAATGAACTGATTCACTACAATGAATAGGTCTTTTCAATGCTACTTTTTAAGAAAAAATAAAAACATTACACTAATTTGAAAAATATAGTTACATTTAGTAAATAAAAATTACTACTGTAATTTCACCATGAATAAAACATTTAAATAAATAAAACGGTAATCCTATGAAGCCTTTTGTAGTTTTTTTTTTTTGTTGTTGTTTTTTTTTGTTTGTTCCTTCCTCTGTGCATTGACTGAATCTTTTGTGTAGAAGTCCTGTGTGGTCTGGACAAACTTGTTGGATTAAATTCGACCGGTGAGACAGACACTTCCTTGTATTTTATCCTGCTGTTCCAGTGAAAATCTGAGTGTCAATTGCCATGGAAACCCTGGCGACCTATCAGGTACAGGCTTTGGGGGTCATTTAGTTGTGGCATTGACGCAATAGTGACCATAGCGACATAATTGTATTCTGTACAGTACTTGCAGAATCTTACTTGCGTGAGTGAAGATGTGCGTGCAGTGCACAGTCTGATGTCAGATGATTTTATAGAATTCGTCTAAAACAAACTCAAATGACCAGAAGTTTTTTTTTAGAGAGTGACTCATTCTAAACTGATTACTAGGGAAATGTTATATATTCGGTATTCACCATGGGTCATTCATTTATCTATTCATTCAGTAAAACTACTGGCATTTAAGGCCATTTCTGAAGTAAATGAACCATGGTGAATTAGGTACTCATGACACAACCCACCCGTTCTGCGAGATGTGAGCGGTCCCCAGACGCCTATTCACTGAAGGAACTCTGACTTCACTTGAAAGCAGAACATTCCCATTGCTTGGTTTCTGTAGCTGTCATACGTACTGTCAGAGCGTGTGTTTGCATACAAAAACAAAAGTAATATGTGCACATATATATATATATATATATATATCTCTACAGATATTTATCTTAGGTGCCTTAACTGAAGTCATAATAACCTTTGAAAGTACACCATTATAATGGTTTATTTTTAGCAAATCTGTGCTGCAGAAGGAATTAAACAACTTCTCTTTGAAGAATGTTTAATTTATACATTTATTGGTAAAATTACTGAGGCATTTTCTCAGGCATGTGCCGTTTTAGACATTCTTATATTGCCTTCAGTCTTCACTGTCACATGATCCTTCAGAAATCATTCTAATATGCTGATGTGGTGCTCAAGAATCATTTCTTATTATTATCAATGTTGAAAACAGCTGTGCTACTTAATATTTGTGAAAACAATTATTTTTTTTTGATGAACAAAAGAACATAATCTATTTGAAATAGAAATCTTTTGTAACATTACAATGTCTTTAGATTAGGTTAGATTCAGCAGAGACAATGAAATGCATTTTGCATCCAACCAGAAGTGCAAATAGTACAGTTTATAAATATAGTTGTGTATATATAAAATATTACTATGGTTCTGTAAAAAAGTGCATAGAGACAGTTGTCTTAGAGAAAGCAGAGACCAGCTCAGTGTAAATGGAGTACAAATATAGACGGTTCATTATACAGAGAATGAGGTATACAGTATATGTCCAGTGACCATTATAGTATAGAGGTTAAGGATGAGAATGATGTATCAGAGCTGTTTACCATGGTAGTGCACGTCAAGTGAGCAAATTTACACAAAACAGCTTTATTATTGTACAGTGCAGTTTGTTTTTCTTACTATCACTTGCTGAATAAAAATAATACATTCTTTAAACGCCCTTACTGACCCTATACCTTTACACAGTAGTGTTATTATTATAAATATTTTCATATTTGTTGTAAAAAGACTACAAATTTATTTCAATTTGAAAATTTCAGTGTGTACTCCAGTTCCATGTACATTTATACACCCCTCCTTGGTAATTTGCAGGCAAGTAAATATTTGTGAAAATCCGAAAAAAAGTCTCCAACCGTTCCTTGGAGCTATTTTAGATTAATGTGATGGCAGGCGAGTGAGCAGTATCAGCTGCGGAACGTGGTTGTGTGTAGCGGCAGCAGGAAGAGGGGAATTATAGCAAGTGTATGCCTGGGGCCAGTGTGTCTGACAGGGCCTGTGCGGGGGGCTCGGTGCAGGGTTCCTTGTTTTGCTCCTAGACTGTTTGTTGCTTCTTTGGATTCCTGGCTCTAAGTCGTTGTTCTCAGGCCAAATTCTCATCGCGCACACAGAGCGAGTCAAAGAATGAGCACTGAGTCCTGCTGCCAGCTGACTTTGAAGAACAACCCGAGCTTTCCATGGCAGCCATCGCCGTTACTGGTTCCCTGGGAGAGACGCTCTGAGGGGAAGCATTCTCCATAAAATGCTAATGTTAGATACTTCACTGAGCTGGAGATTCCCATGCCATTAGGTAATCCATCACCTGCTTTCCTTCAATTTACAGAGAAGTCATTTGTCTCTTTACACTTTTCGTAAATTCTCTTTAAGCTCTTTGCCGGCATCAGTCAAGAACATTTTTAAGTGGCCTTTTTTGCTTAATTGCTAAAGCAATTACAAAATACAGTGTAACAGTGTATTTTTTTAAATGCCATTTATTTATTGTTAAATAAACATACAAAAATAATTTTTGTTCTAACAACCTAGTTATACTGAGGGAAGTGAGTGAATCCAACAACTTTTAACTTTTTTTTTTAAAGTTTAACTCCGACCATTTCTTTAACGTTTAATTTGTGTAAAGTTCATTTTAAGATGGGATGCAGATCAACGTGAAATGACTAAATAATGTTATAGATAATTTTAGAATTTTTTTTCTTTTGCTGCAAGTTAATTTTACATCTAAAATGGGGTTTTTGGTAATATATTTCTATTTTTACACAAGTTAGTTTCTATAATTCATTTTATTAGGTTATTTTCATGAATTAATAAATAATAATAAACAAATGATTAGACGTCTAATCAGAAAATATGTTTGCTTGTAGCCCTAAAGACTTGTTCATAATGAATCTATAATTTGGAGACCAAGTTAATTACTAATATGAGTCTAATATGAGTCTCACCTAAAAATGAAAATCCTGAAGAAAAAAAAAATAGTTTGCTCACCCTCAAATTGTTCCAAACCTCTGTGACTTTCTTTCTTCTGATGAACACAAAAGAGACCGTGAAAAAATAAATAAAAATACTATGGAAGTCATAGGGAGCAGCCGCTGTATAGAATTGTTTAAATATTTTGTCCATTCTCTCAAAACCCAAAGACAAGACCTCAGCTGAGGTCTTCTATATAAAAATGTTGAGAATACATGTCAATCATATATTATTTGTTAAAAAGGAAAACAATTAAAATTAACCAAAATAGCTATTAAGCTAAATAGCTATTATTTTTAATATATTTTTAAGCATTAATTGATTTTTATCAAGAATCAAAATCTAATGGCTGACCAGACAAAACTAAAGTTCTAAAGAAGGAAAAAAAACCCCCACTAGAACTGAGAAAACAAGACAGACATAAA
The DNA here is from genome assembly GCF_012432095.1 of Onychostoma macrolepis. Classification (NCBI taxonomy): domain Eukaryota; kingdom Metazoa; phylum Chordata; class Actinopteri; order Cypriniformes; family Cyprinidae; genus Onychostoma; species Onychostoma macrolepis. The sequence goes on from NC_081160.1 coordinate 17,045,971, forward strand.
TTCACTAAAATGAATAATAAATAAATAAAGAACTACTTAGTTCGATGGCACACAGTTCCTGCCCTGTTTTACATGGAGAAACACGGTCTTGACAAAAGTGTGATTCATTTGTTGTGGCATCTATTACAGTGCAAAGTGGCTGCACATCATTAACTTCGAATCTGAGTTTACTGGTGGAATGAGGCCGACAGTTCATTCTTTCTTTTCATTTCTTGTACTTTCTCTTTCACATCCGCCACCAGTGATGCGTTCTCATTGAGTCTGATTATGAAGTTTGAAAGCAAATTCATTCTTTTCTTCTTCAAACCTGCCTTCCCAGATGAAGAACTCTATTAGATGAGGGGAGATGAAACGTGGCAGTTAAGAGTCTGATATGCTCAAACGGTCCACATCCTCTCCCATTTGCCGTTTTGCATGTGATATTTATCTTGCAGATACTATTAAAATCAGATGAAGCGTTCTTTGACTGATAGACAGAGTGGCTGCACAGCGTCAAAGCAGAGAGATGATTATCACAATCTGATATTGACACCTCATTACGTTCATACTCCTGAACAGAGGATGCAAAAAACTTCCTTTGTGCGTCAGAGTTTGCTGTTGTGTTCTTCTGTGCTCTTAACAGTTCTGCTTGAGGCCAGGCGAGCTCTCTGCCTCTGTTTTGATAAAGTTGTTCAGAGGCAACTGTCATGTCAGTGATGGTCAAATGTTTATAAGGGTTAACCGCTGTTTGTATTTTTTTTTTTATTGGACGTTTCACAATTGTGTAGATAGGGAAAGTTAGAGATGAGGCATAAAACGATAAGAAGAAGAGCTGAGCACTGCCATGCAATATGTGCTTTTACACTCTCAACCAGGCCACGTCTCACACAGTCTGTAATAAAATGACATTACTAACATCAAAACTCTTTTTAAGATAATTGTCTGGAAAAAATATGAACGTATCTTGACTGAGTTAAGTCGTGTTAGCTGTAATATTTGTTGTGATATGTGTAATTCAGTGTATTTTTAGAGTAAGTTTGGACAGTATATGTTCCATTTTACCATTTTTATTGGTGAATCTAAAATTAAGCTACAGTTGATAATTTTGCAATAAATTTATGAGGTTTTATGTGCCAGTTATGATTCAAGTCCAAGACTAATGATTCTTAGTAGCAAATGGCATTAGAGTTCGATTCATTTTAAATCAGTAGAAACTGCCAATTTAAATAAATCGATTAAAACGGATTTAAAACGAATTTAGAAATTTGTTTAGAAATAATAATAATAATAATAATAATAATAATAATAATACAATTATTTAATAGAAAACTGAAAAACTTTGTTTTATCTAGAATTTTACAGTGTTACTTTAAAAAACAACTGAATTGACATACAGTAATGTACAGTAATCATATTGAATTTATTGCTGTTTGATTGAATTATCCTTTCTTAAAAAATAAAATAAAAATACTATGGAAGTCATAGGAGCAGCCGCTGTATAGAATTGTTTAAATATTTTGTCCATTCTCTCAAAACCCAAAGACAAGACCTCAGCTGAGGTCTTCTATATAAAAATGTTGAGAATACATGTCAATCATATATTATTTGTTAAAAGGAAAACAATTAAAATTAACCAAAATAGCTATTAAGCTAAATAGCTATTATTTTTAATATATTTTAAGCATTAATTGATTTTTATCAAGAATCAAAATCTAATGGCTGACCAGACAAAACTAAAGTTCTAAAGAAGGAAAAAACCCCACTAGAACTGAGAAAACAAGACAGACATAAATTCACTAAAATGAATAATAAATAAAATAAAGAACTACTTAGTTCGATGGCACACAGTTCCTGCCCTGTTTTACATGGAGAAACACGGTCTTGACAAAAGTGTGATTCATTTGTTGTGGCATCTATTACAGTGCAAAGTGGCTGCACATCATTAACTTCGAATCTGAGTTTACTGGTGGAATGAGGCCGACAGTTCATTCTTTCTTTTCATTTCTTGTACTTTCTCTTTCACATCCGCCACCAGTGATGCGTTCTCATTGAGTCTGATTATGAAGTTTGAAAGCAAATTCATTCTTTTCTTCTTCAAACCTGCCTTCCCAGATGAAGAACTCTATTAGATGAGGGGAGATGAAACGTGGCAGTTAAGAGTCTGATATGCTCAAACGGTCCACATCCTCTCCCATTTGCCGTTTTGCATGTGATATTTATCTTGCAGATACTATTAAAATCAGATGAAGCGTTCTTTGACTGATAGACAGAGTGGCTGCACAGCGTCAAAGCAGAGAGATGATTATCACGATCTGATATTGACACCTCATTACGTTCATACTCCTGAACAGAGGATGCAAAAAACTTTCTTTGTGCGTCAGAGTTTGCTGTTGTGTTCTTCTGTGCTCTTAACAGTTCTGCTTGAGGCCAGGCGAGCTCTCTGCCTCTGTTTTGATAAAGTTGTTCAGAGGCAACTGTCATGTCAGTGATGGTCAAATGTTTATAAGGGTTAACCGCTGTTTGTATTTTTTTTATTGGACGTTTCACAATTGTGTAGATAGGGAAAGTTAGAGATGAGGCATAAAACGATAAGAAGA
>NC_081160.1:17053546-17068546 GCF_012432095.1 Onychostoma macrolepis
TATAGGCATGTGTTTCACATTTGATTTAGTAAATTGACCCATTTCATAACCGTCATGATCCATTTGTAAATGCCACGTCACCACTCATCCAAGCTGTCCAATATTATTTGTTTTATCTTACAGTACATTAGTACTGATTTTAATGGTTGTGTATGAAACCATGACAACTGTCGGAACCAATGGCAAGTTCTCTTACTTTCTTTCCAATTCTCCATAGGGGGGAAAAAATAAAATAAAATAAAATAAAAATCCAACTGTCATTAACTAACCATGTATGCAACAAGGAACCAAAATTGAGTCTTGTGGCATTCTGACTCCATGGCCTTTCAGCAAATATATTTCATTTGAGTTTATGAATGCAATGTGAATGCTGTTGGTTTCCATGTCATAAACACAATTACCAAACTGATTTATGGGACGACAGACTGTTGAAATATATTTTTTTCAATTGTAGGTTTTTTAACCCATAGTATAAATCAGGGAAGTGCTGACAACCAGTAGGAAAATTAATTTAGTGTCATGGCCTCATGACTGTTTGTATGTTCATGGTCACAGTGCAATTTCTCTTCATAATATAGATGCGTGTGCAAGCAATTTCTGTTGAGTGTATTTGTTTAAACTTCCTTTATTGCAAATTTTACCCACTTTAGAAGAACTTAACTATCTGGGTGGACATAAGGATCCTCTCTTTTCACATGACCCTTCATACAGATTTCTACCCACTCACATGCATACTTCCTCTTCTCACATCTCAGCATGGAGAAAGACTGAACTGAGTCATCTGAAAGCACACCAAGCCATAGCAAGAGAAGAGCTCTCTCAGTATTAATAGCAGACGTCTGCTGTGATCCTGCAGTGAGAAGAAACACGCAAATGATGTTCCCGGCCTGGGCTTTAACCCTTTAATGTTTTAATCATTCCAGAAATGAGCGCAGTTGATTTAAAGATCAAGGCTGGAGTTCGCTCTGTACTCCCTTTAGTCAGAACAGGTTGCTATCTAAATCATCTTTCTTCAAGATTAGCATGTCAGTCATTTAGAATGTATAAACTAAACATGCAGATTTCGTTTTGAAGGATCTACAGTACTGTACATGTGGATATAGAAATGAAATGGGAAATCTTATCATGTCAATCATATTTGAAACATCTGTTATTTCTTAATCTTACCAAACCTTTGAGGATGTAATTTACTCTGCAGGATTTTCCACTTTGGAAGCAATACATTTCTAATGGGTTTGTTTTGCAGGTGTTTCTTTTGAAGGTTTATTTGGTTTTGTTCATCACATTCCTTTAAGTTAATCTTTTGGAACTGGAGATGGCACCTTTTCTTAGGGCTGCACGATATTGTAAAGAACTATATGTTATTATTTTTTTGTGAATATATATTTCTAATACATACCTGAATTTTCACCACATGACTTGAAAAGCTCTATTTGAAAATTATTTTGAAATATATTTGAAAAGCTCTGTTTAAAAAAGCAGAGCTTTACTCTGAAGATCTTTTTAGTGCGAACCTTAGTTTTAGGCCATAAACATTTAAAAGTACACCCTTGGGTATACATTTTACAAGAACATGAATAATATTTGAAAATAAAGAAATTATGATGTAAATATTAGTATTGTAATCTTACAGTTGTAAAATCTTCATTTTCAAACATTAAACATCAAACCTGTACTCCCCGCCCGGGGAGCAGTTTGGGGTTCAGTATCTTGCTCAAGAGTCTCACCTCAGTCGTGGTATTAAAGGTGGAAGAGAGCACTGGCCATTCACTCCCCCCACTGACAATTCCCGCCGGACCTGAGATGCGAACCCATGACCTGTGGGTTACAATAGAGGCTGACATTTTTTTTCGGGAATCCCACGGGTCATGGGAATCCCGCGGGATGGGAAACAAAATCGCTACGAATCACGTGATTGGGACAGGACAGGAAAAAATGTCAGCGGGAGTGGGCGGGACCAGGAATAGTAATGATACCCAACTTTATACACAAATATAACTTTTATATAAATAAACTATTAACCGTATATTTTAATTCTGAACTCAATTCTAGTTGCCCTGTCTCTTTATGCTCTCCCCGTTTGCTTTGGCTGGTTAAGTGAATGACGCAGTCCGTGACGGACAGATTGTTAACGGCTGGTCTATGTGGTAATACACTCGGGCAGGACATCCAAACGCTCACCTATCATTCATCGACCTCAAATATGGCTTTTCATCTGAAAGATGTATGTAGTAGCAACTTTACATGGCCGCTCAATATGATGTTAACTTAGATAAATGTGCACTACTGAAGTGTTTGTGTGGAGAGTGGAAGCTGAATAACACGCTCGCTGCAGGACTGGCGCCGGTGCGCTCACTTGCTCTTAAAATCTCCGTAATTTTTGGTCATACAGGTAAAAGTAGCCTAATACATCTTTCGAATCTGTAAAGACTCTACGTTTATTTGTGTGCACTCAGAATAACAACGAAACGTTGCGCTTCTGTAAAGTAATTAAGGCAAACAGGATGCGCTTTCTGCCGTCTAGGTCTCTGTGAGCTTGAGCGAGAAACTTCAAAATTCCGTGTATGAAAAATATATCTATAGAGAGTGAAATGTCTAGGTTACAAGTCCGACTCTCTATCCATTAGTCCACGACTGCCCCTTATAAGTATAAAATAAATATTTCTTTACTATTCTGCTTTTAAAATAAAAAAAGCTGTTAGGTTTTATTCAGAAAGGACATCCCGTAAATTAATACGACTCATCAAGGCTTGTCTAATGCCGTTTTCTGTATGATTGTTAGAATTATATTTTAATGCTCCCATAACGCTCAAGCGATGTCACTTATCCTCCAGTGACCTATCAGTGCTTGTTTATATCTTTCAAATGATCGTTCCCTCATTTGTTTGTGTTTGTTTATGGGTCGAAGATTGCCTTGGGGTCTGTTGAGGTGAACGGCGCTGACATGTGTCAATCTTTAACAGTCACTTTAAGGTGGTAGGCACGAATCGCTAAGATGTTCTATCACACCATTGGCTGTCTCCAAAATCAAAAGCCACTTATTATGCAAGCTGTCCAAATCCATTTGATTCCTTCCTTTGCCAATATGGAGCTGTCACTCTCTATCAAACGCTGATATTTATATTTACCGTTTTACACTGTGAAACTCTGGATCCCTGTCACGGGGGAGCTGAATTGGAGAGTCCCAAAAAACCATGAATCCATAAAGGCACTTGAGAAACATTCTGACAAGCTGTGAAGACGTGAAATTTTTATGGGTTTGATAAACATGTTTTGTTATCAGGGGAATTGAATGCATATTTTTTAAGCAGACATGGAAGAGAGTCGATACTTCAGGCCTGTTTGGAGGTCTCAACCTTTAAAAATCAACATGGGGTAACGTATCTCTTGATGTCCTCGCACGAAACGATCAAATGCCAACATGGCTTAAAAGTGCTCAGCAGGCAGTATGCTAAACATGGCGAGGGTCTGCCTTCATCTAGATTTGCCTGGCGAACGAGCGCCTTTCCGTGTCTGCCGCAGATGGAGGGGGAATTGAGATCTCCTGCATATTAGTGATGCATTGTTTTAATCCCATTTGTAATGCCTATCAAACGGCATGAGCTTTCTCAAACACTAGGCTAATTTGGAAAACAAATCAGTGGTGGCCTTGTCATTTGATTAGTGCTGGTTTTGTTAGGCTTCCTTATTAGCCTAATTAGCTCTTTGTAAGTATGAAATATCTGCCCAGGGGATGTGGCCAGTAGAGAGACTGACCTCCAACACGACGGACCCTGCGCCAGCTAAACGATTCCTAGCAGATGTAGATGCCAACCGCCGACCCTTAGTGTATCTATAAACTTTTTTTTTTTTAACAATCAAGTGACCAGTTATAGCTAAATTAGACATCCAGACAGTGTCCCTCCCCCTATGTCAGATAATGTAAAGAGACAGTTTGAGATTGTTATCTGCAATAAACACTGAATTACAGGTGAGCAGATATAATAGGCAAATGCACTGTAGCCCTAGGTTTCCAGTACATGAAAATCAGCTGGGATAACAGTGACTACAACTGATGGATAACCGTTGTTCTTCATTAATAGCAAAAGCCTGCCCAACAGGTCCAGTCTCACTGTTTTATCTTGTTCCTAAACTGTTTCCTGTCACAGTTCCATTGATGTTGATGTTGGAGATTAGAGGGCCAGACAATAATGCTGTTGGATATCTTCTAAAGTGGGCCTTTAGATAAGGAATAATTGAGCATAAACAATGTATTCTATGTGTTCGGCTTTTGATAGTACTGTATCTGAGGTATCAACAGTAACAAAACTATGCTGATGACAAGAACAATCCCAGTTGACTGAACTTGTAGAATTCAACGAGAAAGTCCTTGTGTGTTGTTAGTCAGTTGTGTTTTCTCTCGCTTTTGTCTCTGCGGGATTTACTGGAGGGATAAAGGTCAGGTAAACTTGATGAAATATTAATAACTCTATCTGCAACCAGTGTTGGCTTCTGCCAGTGTTCAGGAAAATCACCACAACATGCAGCTGGTGAGATGCTGCAAAAAAAACAAAAAACAAACAAAACAAAACTGTAAAAGCTGGGGCCCGTTTCAATAAGGAGGTTCAACCAACTCTGAGTTTAAACTGGAACTGAGAGCTGACTTACTCTGAGATGAACTGAGTTTTCGGTTACAGAACAGCTGAACTGAGTTAGTTTACTCAACTCTAAGTAGGTTGACTCTGAGTTAAGCGTGTGCACTATGACTATGAAAAGTCATGATCAGCGGAGCGCCGGAATTACGATTCACCATGGCAAAAACTCCCGCCAAAAAGACGTCATCGCGTGTACTTCAGTCAATGCGTAACTTTAATTCTTAATAACTGTCAATAACTTAATAACTGTTATAATATCAGAGGTGAAAACTGTAAATTATTGAACTAATATTCATTTCAATGGTATCCCATGGCCACAAAAAAAAAAAAAATGTAAAAGACAGAAAAAAGAAACAAGAACGTAGCAGCAGCTAAAAATGAAGTATAAAAACACAATTCAATCAAGGTAAAGTTTTAAGCATGAAAGGTTCATGGGTGTGGGCTAAATTACTTTACACACATTTGACATTAAATATCATTCAATGTCTATTTCAATGCGCTGCAACTTTTTCCACATAGTCTAACACTCTTTTCACATAATTAAATATTCTCTAATCCAACCCGTTACATTGCTTAATTAATAAACTTAACTACTGACTTGTCGACAGCAAGAAGGCAGAGGGAGAACCTGCACCAGCACCACTGACAGATGAAGAGGAGATGGTCAAGTATTGGAAGATTTCTAAAATCCAAAAGTAAAAAGAATAACTTTTGCTTTTGTACTAGGAAATAAAGATGACCAAAAAATTGTGAATAATTTGTTTATTTAACAGCTGTGGTGATGGTTACGGCTCGTACTACCCCTCCATCTGGCATCCTTCCATTCCATACAGTAATCAGTTTCATTTTCAGAAGGTGAGATGGTGGGGATTATGCTTGTCATCAATGCACCCAACCACACTGGAAATCCTGAAGGAAATTCTGATTATTGGGTTACTTCCAGACGACACAGAAAGATGTTATCAAGTGAACGTCATTTATCAGATTAGCCTAATTTAAATTGATTTTTACACCACTGACTTACAGTCCTGAGAAACCCCTCTTTGACGGATTTGTGCCCAGGAAAAAATTCTCAGAATGAGAGTGAGAGGGATGCACACTTTTCTTAAAATCTGCATACAGCGGACTTATAATGTGTTCTGCATCTCCGATGTTTTAAAGTGCATTTTTCTTATTTTGCAAATTATCTTCTAATGGGGTAAGAAATTAAAAATATTCTTGTTTCCGTTTGCATTAAAGGGATAGTTCACCCAAAAATGAAAATTCTGTCATTTATTCACCCTCAAGTAGTTCCAGACCTGTATGAATGTCTTTGTTCTGCTGAACACAAAGGAAGATATTCTGAAGAATGTGGGAAACAGAGCAGTTCTGGGGCACCATTGACTTCCATAGTATTTTTTTTCCTACTATGGAAGTCAATGGTGCCCCAGAACAGCCTGGTTACAAACTTTCTTCAAAATATCTTCATTTGTGTTCAGCAGAACAAAGAAATTCATACAGGTTTGGAACTACTTGAGGGTGAGTAAATGATGACAGAATTTTCATTTTTGGGTGAACTATCCCTTTAAGATTATTTTTCTTACCATATGGCAGACAATTTTACTTGTTTTATGTAATATGCACTTAAAAGGAAAATCCCCCAGGAAACAAGACTAAATATAGACCATTTTTCATATAAAATGCATATTAAGAATTTGTATTCAGTATACAGTATATTGAGTATTCAGCGTGAATGAATGAATGAATAAGGTATTTCAACTTCCCTAACACTATAAAAAGGGGGAGAGGGAAAGAAACTCCGGGTTTACTGAAGAAAACCTGCTCCTGACCAGGTTAGGTTCACAGAGTAGCTAAGTTACCACGGTAACTGACTCTGAATATAAGTTACCTCCCTTTCAGAAACGGGCTTGACTTACCCTGCTTTCTCGGGTTTGATAAACCTCCCATTTTGAAACAGAAAACCCAGAGTTTCCCTCATTTCAGGGTTAACATACTCAGAGTTTTCACTTAACCTCCTTTCTGAAACGGGCCCCTGATGTTTAGGACTCTCTTATTGTTGTTCAGATGTTTTGATCTGCATGGAGTGGGTTGCTCTTTCATAGGCGCCGACATGTTGTAATCATATGACCAACTGCATCATGCAGTTATTTACTGATGTTTGTAGTATAAGAAAAACAGCTTTAGTGTGAACTGTAAAAAAATAAATAATAATTTTGAGAGATTTTTGTAGACATAAAAATGTTTTATTCAATATATATTGAATAAATTGAATACAGTAGTAACAACAAATTATATTTTATTATATGATATGATTAATATCATGTTTTTAAATATGATGGTTTCATTCTAAACATGGTGATTATCTCTAATATGGACACCCAACATAATATATGATATTTACCATCTGAATCTAACCATGTCATGTCAACAAATGGAAAAGTCAGCGATCTATTAATTATCATGTTAATTACTGTGTGCCTTTAGCCCCAACAGCAGAGATGCTTTTTACCCAAAATACCATACTTTTACATATTCTTTCGTTATTTAAAACTGTTGCTTTAATTATCTTAAACAAAACTGAAAATTGTTAAGAAGACCTTTGTCTCAAAATATATGCATTAATTTTAGCAATTCTAATTTGTTACTTAAATTTACAACATTAAAAAAAACAAACAAACATATTAGATCAAGTAAAAACAAAGTCATCTTTGCGCTGCTGTGTGCGATCAGACAAATATACACGTTCATCTTGAAAAGCGAATGTTTTGGAAAGCGCTACGCCATGTTTTTGTGCCATCTAGTGGTTTAGATGAAAATAATATCAAAGGCGCCTTTTACCCCGGGGCGCCTTTAGCCCCGTTGTACCATACTATTCAGACAATTAAACTTGAACTAAATCTGTCTGAGTGCAGCTATGTGTTAGTTTTAGTTGTTTGGTAGATGAAAATGGCAGTTGAATATGTAACAAAAAAATGACCGTGTGTATCAAGAGAAAGCTGGACTTTCACTCATGCTCTGACTGTGCAGACCCGTTTAAACTCTGCCATCCACTTCCAATATTAAACTTTCAGCACTTGGAAGTGCTCCAAAGCGGCCGTTTGCTTTTATTAATATGTCAACACGTGGCACGGTGTTAGCCTAGTGGTACTCTCAAATATTTACCCCACACACTCACGAAACATTTTCAGATCTGTAATGCCCACTTGAACTCTTAACAAGGCCATGTTTCCAAACAGAGTAGTGTAGGGATGAGGCGATCCCTCGTCTGTGTAATGCTGCATTAGCCCGCTCAACCGTTCTACCAGCTGTGGAAAGCAGAGAGCTAAGTGGGCTCGGCCGGGTCTTGAGCACAGATGGGGACCTTTAATTTTTAAAGCTGTTATTCGTGTTGCTGAGCTCTCTGCGTATTGTGTCACGGTTGCATATGAGTGCTAATTCAGCCCTGCATCTCGCTCCTACCTTCCCTGCTGTATTCACTCAATACACAGAGAGAAGAAACATCAGCGGCCCTTCTCTGACCTCAGATGGCTTCTGCTGTGAGAGCGTTTATGGTTTGATATGATGAGAATTGGTCAGATTCAAATTCCTGATGCATAAGTGGATCAGTTTCACACAGACCATTACTGTTTTTATGTAATACATTTAGTCTGTCTGTCCTCCATTCATTCCAATCAAACACCTCATCTTTCCATCAATCCATCACTTTTAAATAATTTTTCCATCCCAAACCAACATCTCAACCCTCCCTCCATCCATCCATCCATCTGTCCATCCCATTCAAACACCTCATTCATCCTCCATCCATCCATCCCATTTACACCTAATTCATCTTCCACCTCATTCATACTCTCCATTCATCCATCCATCACATGGAGGGATGAGGTGTTGGATTTCAAACTACTTATCTATCCATGTCCACCTCACCCTCCACCTTTTCATCCATCCATCCATCCATCCATCCATCCATCCAATCCTCCCATCCCTCCCATCCCTCCCATCCATCCCATCCATCCCATCCATACCAAACTCTTTATCCAACTGTAATGTTATTCGGAATTGTCTCCATACCTTAGTTTCCTGTTTGTCTCTGTTTTAAACTTTTTCTTTTTTTTTTAAACTTATGTTTGATTTGTTACAAAAAATCTGTAAGATATACAGTGGGGAAAATAATTATTTGATCCCCTGCTGATTTTGTAAGTTTTCCCACTTAGAAAAAAAAGAAGGGTTTATCATTTTTATGGTAGGTTTATTTTAACTGATAGAGACAGAATATCAAACAAAAAATCCGGCAAAAATCAGCATACAAATGTTAAAGATTTACATTTTAGTAAGTCAAATAAGTATTTGATACCCAAGCAAAACACGACTTGATGCAGAAACCCTTGTTGGTAAGCACAGAGGTAAGATGTTTCTTGTAGCTGGTCACCAGGTTTAAGGTCAGGAGACTGGCTAGGCCACTCCATGACCTTAATGTGCTTCTTCTTGAGCCACTCCTTTATTGCCCTGGTGGTATGTTTCGGGTCACTGTCATGCTGGAAGACCCATCCATGACCCATCTTCAGTGTTCTGGCTGAGGTTCTCGTCCAAGATTTTACAGTACATACCCGTCCATTTGCCCCTCAATGTGGTAAAGTCGTCCTGTCCCCTTAGCAGAAAAACAGCCCCAAAGCATAATGTTTCCACCTCCGTGCTTGACTGTAGGGATGGTGTTCTTGGGGTGATAGTCAGCATTTCTCTTCCTCCAAACACGATGAGTCGAGTTGATGCCAAAGAGCTCAATTTTGGTCTCATCTGACCACAGCACATTCTCCCAAGACTTCTCTGAATCATTTCGATTTTCATTGACAAACTTCAGACATGCCTGTATGTGTGACTTCTTGAGCAGAAGGACTTTGCGGGCACTGCAGGATTTCAATCCATTGTGGCGTAGAGTATTAACAATGTTTTGCTTGGTGATTGTGGTCCCAACTGTCTTGAGATCATTAACAAGCTCCTCCCGTGTAGTTCAGGGCTGATCCCTCACCATTCTCATGATCATCCTTACCCCATGAGGCAAGATCTTGCATGGAGCTCCAGACCAAGGCCGATTGATGGTTGTTTTGTATTTCTTCCATTTCCGATTAATCGCACCAACAGTTGTCTCCTTCTCACCAAGATTCTTGCTGATGGTCTTGTAGCCCATTCCAGCCTTGTGCATGTCTACAATCTTGTCCCTGATGTCCTTTGACAGCTCTTTGGTCTTGCCCATGGTAGTGGAGAGGTTGGAATGGAAGATACAGATTCTATGGACAGGAGTCTTTTATACACAAAGCGAGCTGAAATTAGGAGTATCTTCTTAAAATGACAGGAATAATCTGTGTTCCACATATGCACATAACCAATCTGTGGGAGCCAAAAATGAAGCGTTAGCGTTAGTTCTGGCAGGTCACGTGAGTCAAGCTTGCATCAGCTGATTCTCAGCTGATCGTATCTACCTATAGGAATACAACACCTATCGCGGCATTCCTATATAAATTCTATTCCGTATCAATCAGCAGCTTTTTCCGCTTGCTCAGGAGCAAATCAGACGGCGAATTCCATCTCTATGGGAAAGCTTTAAGTCAGGAATTTTCAGGGGTTTGTTTCCCACGGAGTTCTCACTAGATTCAACAAGTTGTGAACTTGAACGCGAATTCGCTGCGATTGATATAAGCTGATAGACTCAGAAGTGACCTGAGCAAGCACTGCTTCTCATAACGATATATCATTGACATAGACTCTTTGCCTGCAATGCCCGAAATTCATCGCTGAAGTTGTGCTAATGTGACTGCATCGACAACACTTTTACACGAGATCTGCTTTCCCCGCTGGAAGAAGCAAAGATATCAAGGAGGGTTAAAGCATCCACGTAAAAACTGAACATTTCACCCTTTATTCATCTCTGAATGTCTTCACGAAGCTAAGCTAAGTTCTTATTTCGTTCTCATTACCTTATGCTATGTTGGCAATTATGCTATCGTCAAATATTGCTCGTTGTTAAGGCAGTTGTTCAGTAACATGTTTGTTTGCTAGGCATGATGTTGCTTTAGGCTCATTGGTTGTATTTTGTCACGCTGGTAACATTACCCAGTAAACCTACCACAGCGAGGCTTGTTTTTTATATGCTGTTTAAGGCTGTCTGATATGAAACAGGTTGCTGCTTAAGACTCATCTAGTATTGGGAATTCTGTTTCATTAAACTTATCCTATTTTTATTTCTATTTGATCTGCTGTTGCTTTAATCAGTGTACCTGTAACGTGCTTGATATTTAATGGGCAGTATGTAGATTTTTCTACCAAAGGTTATTAATGCTAACCACTATCTGGATAAGGGCAACATGCTGTTGCCTAAACGTCGGGTATTGACCATATGCTGTACTGCACTAAAGGGGCATGCTGCTCTTCTCAGCTGCTGATTAAAGAAGAGCACCCCTTCGCTGCTTCTCTTCTTCTTAGAGGGCATGCTGCCGCAGTCTACGTTATTTCAGAAGGTCTTTGCTTTAAAGCTGTTAGGGTATTGGGATTTTGCTTGCTTTTAGGGCTTATCTAGTGCTCGGTATCATGTTTGTTGCTAGACCTGCTTGTTTCTTTAAGCTATTGGTTATACTGCAAGTACTGGTACTTGGTAAATTTGCAACAGCAAGAAGCTAATATTTAACCTGTTGTTTAGGCCATCTGATTGTTCTTGAAATATGCTTTCTGCTTATGGCTCATCTAGGTATTGGGACTGCTATTTCCTTAAGTTTCTCTGACTACTGCAACATGCTGTGATTTAAGCAAGCATCATGCTTGTTGCAAGCTATCAAGTGCATTGGTAAGGATTTCTGTCTTCACTCACGTGGGTTGTCAGATTGAAGACACGTAACATAACGAGCACAATGTCAATGGGAGACGACAACCTGTAAACTGATGAGTTGATTTGAGTTATTATATGCTGTTTCTATAGAGTTTTTAAATGGATGCTGATGCTTTTAGGCCAGGTAGGATATGCGATCTCTCTGAACCGTTCATTGCTCGCTTCTATGGCTGCAGTACGTGTGTTTGCTGCAAATTAGGCTGCCAATTTTAGTGAGTCAATTAGCTGTAAATTTTTCTGCATCTTTTTCAGGTATTGCATAAAAGGGCTTGCTGCTCTTCTTAGCTGCTTATTAAGAAGAGCATCCCTTCGCTGCTACTCTCTTCCGGTAACGGGCTTGCTGCTCTTCTCAGCTGCTTATAAAGAAAAGCACCCCTTCACTGCCTTCTCCGTAAGGGGCGGCTGCCCCAGTCTCTGCTATTTCAGAAGGATATGCTTCTTTCAGAATGCCATCAGTTGTGGTTTGGGCGGTTCTGGCCTATCGTTGTGTCGGGGGGTTCGGGCCTATCGTTTGTGTTGGGGGGGTTATTATTGTTGCTCTCCCTGCTCATTCATGACAGGCTGCATGGATGGGCAGGGAGTTTTTGCACAGAACAGAACCATACCGCCAAACCAAAACTTTATGCTAAGTATCTTTTGACGATAGTGGTCCTGACAGAAATGAAGCGTTAGCGTTAGTTCTGGCAGGTCACGTGAGTCAAGCTTGCATCAGCTGATTCTCAGCTGATCGTATCTACCTATAGGAATACAACACCTATCGCGACATTCCTATATAAGCTCTATTCCGTATCAATCAGCAGCTTTTTCCGCTTGCTCAGGAGCAAATCACCCTCTTCCATCCCCAACTCCTCCTTTCGCAGTCAGGACTTGTCTTTCTGATATTCCTGCTGAATCAGACTTAAATACACTAAATACACTTAAATATCATTAAGTACATTAATGATATCTGCTTTGTTCTGTTTTGTTTACCCTAGGGGGGTTATTATTGTTGCTCTCCCTGCTCATTCATGACAGGCTGCATGGATGGGCAGGGAGTTTTTGCACAGAACAGAACCATACCGCCAAACCAAAACTTTATGCTAAGTATCTATCTTTTGACGATAGTGGTCTTGACAGAATTCCTGCTGGTTGGTAGGGGATCAAATACTTTTTTGACTTACTAAAGTATAAATTTTTTTTTTACATTTGTATGCTGCTTTTTTCTGGATTTTTTTGTTTGATATTCTGTCTCTATCAGTTAAAATAAACCTACCATAAAAATGATAAACCATTTTTTTTTTAAGTGGGCAAACTTACAAAATCAGCAGGGGATCAAATAATTATTTTCCCCACTGTATGCTTAAATTTAACAAAACATTTACCAATGGGATAAGAAAAAAATATTTATATATATTGTTATAACAAGTCTCTAAAATAATTTGAGCTAACAAACAACTTTGCTTTAAAAGTAAATATTGTTTCTTTTTCTTTTTGGTAATATCTGTATCCATATAGATAGATTAACAACTTTTTTTATTTATTTTTTATTTTTTGCAGTGTCTGTGTAAAGAGTCCTCATTCCATCATCTGTCCTTTTGAGACACAGGAAGCGTGTGTGTGTGTGTGTGTGTGTGTGTGTGTGTGTGACTTTTTTGTCATGTCAGAGTGCAGTGTGGTGTCTTGTTTATTCTCAAGTGTCTGCTGCGTTGTTTACGTGTCACTTGAACCTTCAGATCAGGGCCAGCTTTCAGTGTCTCTTGCAACACATGACCTGCCATGTCATTGCTTGACAACACAGCAAAGCCTGACAAATTGTCACAGGCTATTAAGATGGCTTCCATGGAAATAACAGCACCAGGAGATGAAGATGATAAAATGAGATTTGTGTTCTACCTGAAATGTCATCCTGTGTGGTCTTCATGTTCTGATCACCCTTAGAAAAGCCCTTTCATATCACATTGTTTTCAGATTCCTTTCACATTCATATGCTCACACACTTGCTCACAGGCCTGCTGAGTATTTGTAAGTGTCACTGTGAAGTCTGGCAGTGGGAAGGTGGCAGTAACTCAAGCTCATGTCTACAAACACATGGACTTAGCTGTTTGATTAGTCAGCGAGCGGATGCTTTATTTCTCCACTGTCTCCCTTAGGACAGCTGACCACTTCAACAGTAAATGTATCTTTTACCTGACAAAAAAGTACTGTGACTGTAATGGTATTAATGGTAATTATGATACTAAGCTAGTGAATGATTAATATATTCATGTGTTATGGTATTGTAAAATCAGTACTGAAGTTTGTTACAATATTTATAATATTTACCTTTTTTTCTGAAGTTCTGATAATTCAAATGTTTGGGATCTATATAAGTCTGCATACTCAGCAAAGCTGCATTTATTTGATGAAAATTAGTATACAGTATACAACAGTAATATTCTTACAATTTAAATAACTTTTCTATTTTAACATATTTTAAAGTTTAATTTATGCTTCTAATGGCAAAGCTGAATTTTCAGCAGCCATTACTCTAATTTGCTGATTTGGTGCTCCAATAACATTTCTTGCTATTATCAATATTGAAAACAGTTGTGCTGCTAAATATCTTTGTGGAAACTATAAGCATTCATTTGGATTTTTAAATAAAATTGATTTTTGACTAATTTAATGCATTCTGTTTGAAAAAATAATATACAGTGTATATATATATTATATTGTATTATTTATATATATATATATATATATATATATATATATATATACACACACACCTTTTAACTGAACTATTTATTTTATTTTTTTTAAATATTCACACACACACACACACACACACACACACACACACACACACACACACATGTATACAATAATTACAGGTTTATCCTAGGATTACAGCACATTTTTAGTTCTAGTTATGACTTTTATTTTGCTCCTCTTGCTTTTACAAAACACAGCAGAAAGGAAGGACCCTTTGTACCTCTTCCCACTGACATCCTGTGTCTCTATTGGACTATAGTCTCTTTGATCCACGTTGATCCCCTGCTCACTGTTTTCTTTCTCACTGAAGAGGTCGTGGTTGAGGTTAAGCTGTGCTTTATTCTTTTCACATACACTCTCCAGGCATTATAATAGAGTCAGCAGCAGAGGTCAAGAAATATAACACACCTTTGAGTATTTGTGAAGAAACGTGCTGCATAGATTCCCGTAGTGCATAGCGTCTGCTGTGAAATCTTCTTTTTCAACCTTTACCAGAAAGTTCAGGTGTGTTAGAACCGTTACTGTGTGATAATGTCCCCTGTCCTTGTGCTGTTCCCTTTTTACGGCCTTTGATAGCTGTTTGTGAGCAGAATGAATGGAAATGGAGAGCTCTGACACAGAAGGATCAATGAGGAAGCTTGGTAAAGAAGTTCTGCCGTGTGGTGCGGCTAGACGATATTAGAACACAATTGTGTGTGGGCTCTTTTGGCTCGTCTCTGGAGGGAAAACGTAAAGCCTGCATCAGTCAGAAGCAGCCAA